>NC_066305.1:1547680-1857216 GCF_905404315.1 Leptidea sinapis | reverse complement strand
GCTGTGACATACACGGACAGACACACAGACATGACAAATCTATAACGTAGCCAAATGGCAAAAAACGGAACCCTAAAAATTGATTTACAAGTGCATTTATATCACTAAAAATGAATTAATTTGATATTACAATCACTTACATTATATTTGTATGTATAATTTACTACAAAACGTCTCGTACTCACGGACGAGTAAAAAAAGGACTCTGTGTCACCTTACATAACATTGAGGCACCAAAAGAAGCCGGTGAACGTGTAAATACATAGCCCCACGCATACACTTACACTAATACAAGCCGATCGGCCGCCAGAGATTTGCCATCGTCTGTGACAGATCAGTTTTCGTCGCAATAAAATATTTTAAAAATGCCTTCGTACGTTGTGAAAAAGTGTAAAAACAATACTATGAAAGTATTTGTGGGTATATGATTAATTAAGGGAGAAAATTTTTTATAACTGGTATACCACTTAGCCGCACACACACACTAGCATAAAGGTGCTTCATTTGCTAATATCACGGCGCGGAGTCCTTATTTTTTTACTAGTCCGTGCTTGTACAACAATTAATAAAATATGTAATAACAAAATGAATAAGAAACGTGACCGCAGCCTCCGTCTGACGTAGCTATTAATATTTTCCTCATACATAAACTACACGTACATCTCATAGGTTCCCTTGGAATGTTTTTGTACTCGGAAACAAGTTTGCCTTCACTTGCCCACACGACCATAAAAACTTATGATTCATTTATTTGGACTTTTTTGTGACCCGACAATGAATATGTATAATAGTACCATTGATGTGTTTAAATTCATCGACTAAATACCTTAGGAAATAAAAAGAATAAGTTATAATCCGAAAGTTCATTATTATTTGAAATAAAATATATATATAGGTATATGAACGGCACTATTGAATGTTGATTTTTTAATTGTGTGCCATAACGTTACTTAGGATCTATTTCACCAACGGTGTCATTATATGAGAATAATTATTCCAGGTGTAAATTATTCGCTGCATTTACTCTCAGAATAACTTTCAGTAGGTACGTTTCACCACTTTAATTATTAAGTTACTCCGAGTATAAATATCCTTTAATAAGTCTAAGTCTAGTCTCTAATAATAAGATAGTCCTTGTCTTTTTGTCACTACAGTATAGCATAACAGGACATTTTTAATTTAGTCGTCACTTTGAACGTGTGTCAAAAACTGTTTTTAGGGTTCGTCGTTTGTAGGATTCGTCAGGTCTGTCTGTCTGTCTGTCCGTCCGTATGTCACAGCCTCGTTTTTCATTTTCATGTTAAAGCTAAAAAAATAAAAAAATAACGTACCGACGAATTGAGAACCTAATCCTTTTTTGAAGTCGGTTAAAAATAAAAAATATAAATAGAGAAAACATTTAATCATAATCTAATTAATTATTCATAATCTAATAAAAAAATAATTTAATCATAATTTACTTGCCCCTTCATGGGCGATTCCGACTCGCACTTGGCCGGTTTTTTTTCGGTAATGGGTCACCACAATCGCACAAAACTTGAAATAGGTACGTATCATCCACGTTTAGACCAGAGTCTGCGTGTCCGATTGCTCAAAGTATACTTATGTAAGTTGCATCAGTTATCATAATACTGTTCAAGCTTCCGCAATAATTATCAAGTGATATACCTAGTACCCTACATATATGTTACTATAATACTAAACAGAATATAATCTTCAAATAACCTCTGCATCCAGTATTGATAAAACATCAATATGGCAATCAGTTTTGGGTCACTACGGAATTATAAAACATGATTAGATATTCCGAAAGCGGTGTCGGTAAGTTTGACCCAGATCTTATAAACATTCACGTTTCGAACCGACGACGTTGGCCTACGCAGCGGGCTGATAAAATAAAATAATATTATTATCGATACGTCACTGGATGAAAACGTCAAAATTGTATTTTAAACGAAGGAAGACAAGCGGCAGAATGATAAAATCGCGGATTAGAATACACTTTATTACTCCTATGATACTTTTTTATGAAAATACGACGAGACGAGACAAACAGGACGTTCAGCTGATGGTAATTGATACTCCCTGCCCATTAAAATGCTGTGCTATTCAGGATGCTTGAAAAGCCTCAAAAATTCTGAGCGGCACTACATTTGCGCTCGGCACCTTGAGACATGAGATGTTAAGTCTCATTTGCCCAGTAATTTCACTAGCTACGGCGCCCTTCAGATCGAAACACGATAATGTTTACACATTACTGTTTCATGACAGAAATAGGCATTTTGCATTTGGCATTAGGCAATAGAAATTTAGAAAAAATTTGAAAATAAAAAATGCTAAACAGCTATTTCCGATATTGTTATAGAAGTAATAGTAAGTAGTAGTAATAAACACTGTCAAAGTTTCAGCTTTATAACTATTACGATTTATATGATACCCACAACCCCCTGACTGACAGACGAACAGACGGACAAACAGCAGTGCCCTAAAAAGAAACTGAAATAGCAACTTGCTTTGCGAACGAGGGAGAGAACACCCGAAAACCTCTGATAGTTATATCGTATGCGAAAGTATTTAAAAAGACTCGGAGACTTGGGGAAACAATAAAAAATAAAAAAACCGAAACCTATAGATATATATAAAAGTAATGAACGATATATTACATATGATACATGGCGTACAGTTCAATGTACTTTCAAGGGAACAAGGAAGTTGGAAGACGAAGTCTAAATATTATAAATATTCATCTGACATATAGGTAGTATCGTGTATCATATATTAAGTATTTAAATAAACATATAATCAAGCCGCATATCGCGTAACCGACATGTAATTTCAACAGTCGGTCGGAGCAAAAAGTTGTCTAACTCAAGCAAATAAAAAGCAAGGTCTGAGGCTCTGGTACTCTTTAAACATCTTTATGTCTTATTTCGTTATAATTATGACGAATACTATTATCTACTTAGAGAAATGTATCATGTTGTAGGGTATAGCTACCTATATACCCATACCAGGGGCGTGCATACCATTTACGGCCGTTTTCAATATATATAGATAGGTATCTATCCTTAGTTTAACTTATTAGAGGTAGACAAATCTATCCTTTTACGCTTACTTACATTTCAATTATCTATCGACATAAAGCATTGGACTATAACTATATTGGACATAACATATACATATATAGATAAGATCTTATCATTAAACGGTGACATCAATGTTTCCGTAACTTGAGATATGTTATTGAAAACGGCCGGTAGGCAATTAAACAGTGCCTACCTCGTTAAGAACCTAAATAAATTTAGAACTAGTGTTAAAGTTGGTTTAGGATATAGCTATCTGTTATTCTATAACCAAAGAATACCCACCAATTAAGTTTTGTGCCTACCTTGCTAAAAAACCCGGTGCATGCCCCTACGGTACATCTAACTTTTCGAATATAAACTGCCATTTTATACATAAATTTCATGTTCTCGTTTTGTGAATCTTTCCAAATGCGGTTGTGAAGAAACTGCCACTGACGTCATAGGTTTTTTGGGTTAAAATTGAATTTCCAACGAGGTCAATACTGGAGTCGTAGTAAGTCGGCCCATCGATCCGGTTTTGTGTTTGTGTTATGTTAATTTAGTACATTCCGAATGAGAATAAAATTTTATTTTATTTTTTAACGTATATACATTCAATTCCACAATATTTATTGAACTTAGTGGAATCACTATTGATTTATTTACTGTTAATTATGCAACAATAGCTGTGTGTTTCTCAGCATTGAAACTGATAAATTAATTACGACAGGGCAATGAACCATTGGAGCCTATGTTTGTTATATCCCCAGTATCAGATATGATTGAGTGGCAAATTGTTGCAATTGGCGGGGTTAATGATCTATCCCCACGTGAGGCCCATACTCCGCCGATGACGGCGGACATAAAAATAACTATATCAACCAAACCTGATATGAAACGAGACTGCTTCAAGGCAGAATACATTGCGTAGGCTTCAGTAATCGTAGTGCGATGGGGTTCCTCGTGGGTCGAACGCTGACGAAACCGCACAGCGCTTTGTGCAACTCGTTGTGAAATATTGACGTGGAGCGAACTCTGGACGCCTCGCCATGGCCGTGCAACAAGTATTGTTTTGTCTCAAACCACTACACTGATAACTGCGATTATGACTCATACTGTTTAAATGATAAGGATTCAAATCAGTTGCTGTTAATACACCAGCCCTGTTGCTTCTTAAATATGATTTATATGATCTGCCTACGCACGAGCGCTGAATACTACGAAATATTGTTACAATCTCTTGTTTACCATAGAAGTCTAAACATTCGTGTTTAGTGTTAGCTTATTAACATTTATACTTACTAATTACTTTGTCGATTCTACTAAGGCACGGCATAATTTTTTAAGCGACTTCAAAAAAGGAGGTTCTCAATTCGACGTATTTTTTTATGTTTGTTACCTCAAAGCTTTCGACTGGGTGAACCAATTTATCATTATTATTTTATTTATTCTGTGGTCCCACTTTTTGTTAATATCGCTATTCTGTTACAGTTGTTTAAAGGGATTATTAAGGCGCACTGAGTACTTTATTTTGTAGGCATTGAATGGATACTGAGTCGTCACGCTCGGTATTCAACACTCTTTAAGGTCAAGTCAGCTCTATTCGACTAAGGGGTCTCCCTTCCTTTTTTTTGATCTTCAGCACATACCGTATTTATTTTCAAGACTGGCTCGGTTATTAGTCAAATATATGCATTCATACATAGTTTCATTCATTCATACATAGAAATGTATTTGATCATAAGGTATTAATTACTTGTTGTAGTATCAATATTGCAGAGCGAAAGCAGGATTCTTGCAGCTGCACTGCAGTGGCAGCGCAGGTATAATGTTATTGCAGAGCAGTGAACTTTAACAGAATACGTCAATTGGCACTGCCCTCCTACTATACATCGACTCCAATGACAAGTGTACACGTGCAGTTCTAGTTATTTAACTGAATTGTTCTGCTGTTAAATGTTATAATAACAAATTTGGACCATTTTAACTAAACCCACTACTAGGTATAAGACCTACTTTTTTTTAATGAAAATAACGGTCGAGACGAGCAGGACGTTCAGCTGATGGTAATTCATACGCCCTGCACATTACAATGTAGTGCCGCTCAGGATTCTTGAAATACCCAAAATTACTAAGCGGCACTACAACTGCGCCCGCCACCTTGAGACGTAAGATGTCAAGTCTCATTTGCCCAGTAATTTCACTAGCTACGGCGCCCTTCGGACCTTATAACATAGAAAAGCGTACACATTACTGCTTCATGGCAGAAATAGGCGCCGTTGTGATACCCATAACCTAGCCGACATCCTGTGCAAAGGTTTGGGACCACTGGTAAACTACCCTACACTACCTGGTTCCCTACCCTACTTATACATTCGCATGCATGAAATTCATTTAACTGATATATGTGGGAGCGGGGTACTTAATGCTCATTGTTCAGATAATGATCACAAATTAACGTTATTGGCCAGTTAATAATGTCATAATGATATAAGATCTGTGGTCCTAGTGTGGTAACTGAAAGCGTTCGTCACTATGTAGTCGCCTTTGTGTTATAAGTCCGATGCAATCAAAAAATCATTCATAAGAAAAACTTTAACTTAAATCAGTTTTACTATCGTAACATCTGAAATGGAATTAGTAGAAAGAGTTCTTCATACTGTTGCTTTGCTGGGAAGGATAATTAATTGTGTTTAAACAGGAGTTATAGCTCCCATAGTTTGATTCCACTAGCGTAAATGACATAAGAGGAGCGACAGTGATGAGCGGTATGAACAAAAACAAATATTTTTTACTTAATTCCTAGTTCCTACACGCTTTTCTAAAGTGCTGGAAGAAAACTTGATCTTTCGTAAGCGAAAATAATTATATTATAGAATATTGTTACATACCAAGTAACATTTTAATCTGCTATTCATAACTGAATGTTCTTCACAAATTCAAATTTCACACCTTCAAGCTTGCGATTTTATTTATCAAGGTATTTGTTCGTTTATCTTTTATCTGCTTACTTAATTAAATATAAAAGTCTCATTTTTTGTTGCCGGGGTCATACTTTAAAACAAAAGTATGGTTTCAATGGAGTATTTATTTCTTAACATAAATTATCAGATAAATAATAAAAACATAACTGATAGTACCATGGTGCAGATATAGATTGAGGCTTTGCAACGATTCTTGAGTGGTCTCATTGAATGTGCAAAATCATGGTCTCACCGGCGGCGGCCATCTTGGTGAGGTGCGAGGGGCGACATGTGTAGATATTATGCAGCGTAAAATCAGTTACCTACATTTTTAACAGTAATTATTATAATTGGCTCTTTCAAGCTCTTTTCCGCTAACTCCATACATTTATACCGTTAAAGAATTGTCCTGTCCCATGATTTACGCTATCACATTTCATTCGATACATGATAGCTTTAAGGGTAAATGTATGCACTTTATAATAAAGTCCCAGCCACTGTTCAGGCATTATCTTTAAATAAATTTAAATGTTTTATTAAAAAATGGCTCTGTCGTAAGTCCTAATACTCCACAGCTAAATACTTAAGTGCTCGGACAGCCTGGGACTAGATTATGAATATTTTATAACAATAGCAATGACTGTACAATATTGCATATTTTATTAAAAAGAGCGCAAAGAATGCTGGAAGAGTTTCTTACGCCGCTTCTACTCTCTCAGAGCGCCATTTGTTTCCGAAGTGGTAGTAGTATCTAGTATATTAGAAATGACATCAAAAATTCTAAAGGAATCAATTTTGAGAAAATGAATGTCTTTTACCAAATAAGCCAACGTTACAATTATTTTAACCTTTATCCTTCAAGAGTAACACGAAATCGAATAGCTACGTAATGTTTATTAGCTCGAACTGATATCACTGGAAAACATGACGCGTTATAATGTGCTGAGTATTCTCCGACTGATTCTAAGAAGCTGACTAACGATACACACGAGACGTAGAATATTTAGTTTATTAGTTTTGGCATGTGAACGGGTTTTGATAAGATAATAACATCGGCAGTTGGCACGTATTGAAAGGATATTATCATAGCCACTGGGGGCATATCTTATTATAATTACGACGAGGAAGAGAAATTAGCGCAAGGGTCACCTGAGTTTAAGTGATTACCTTCGTAAATTTCCTCCTGATATCAATTCTCCCATATTTGTATGACCAGAGGAAACGAGAAAATAAGAGCGTTGCCGGCCTTTTAGAAAAGTGTTCCGTATTATCATCATCAGAGCCAGGGTATTGCAGATGTGGGATTTGTGGGAGGCTCCTTTGCACAGGATGCCGGCTAGATCATGGGTACCACAATGGCGCCTATTTCTGCCGTGAAGCAGTAATGTGTAAACTTTACTGTGTTTCCATCTGAAGGGCGCCGTAGCTAGTGAAATTACTGGGCAAATGAGACTAAACATCTTATGTCTTAAGGAAACGAGCGCAATTGTAGTACCGCTCAGAATTTTTGGGCTTTTCAAGAATCCTCAGCGGCACTGCATTGTAATGGGCTGGGCGTATCAATTACCATCAGCTGAACGTCCTGCTCGTCTCGTCCCTTATTTTCATAAAAACAAAATTATATGTCCATGTGCTACGCCATTTAATTAACATAATGCAATCCGGTTGCGAGAATCCCATTTACTGTGTGTTCTATACACCTAGGTATTCCCCAGAACGTTATTCCTCGAGAGCACGCGAGAGCAGTCACACACTCATTTATTATATGTAGCGATATTAACATTAGCATAGCAAACGACAGACTAAAGACAAGTATAGCGCTATATCACATTGCATTAATAATTAACTGTGGCTGTGATGTCACCGAGACTTGCTAAGACTCTCTGTAAGAGACATATTTTTAGTTATTACTAGCTGACCCGGCAGACTTCGTACTGCCTCAATCGATAAAAAAAAGACCTAAACTTTTGTATGACATAAACGTCAAATAAACAAAAGGAATCCTTCTTTTATTGAATCAATTATCATACAGTCTGTTAATCAATTTGAAGCTTTCTGATATGCACGAACTCGTTGCATTCTAAGCCTATCTATATACTTCATTGTCACTCACTAAAAATGCAATTCTGGCATAACAATGCGACTATTTTCTTAATCTGGCTCTCTCTGCTCATCATTACGGTTAGCACTTGAGTTAGCTCTATAAATAATCTGATAGATATTTAACAACTGCAGTTATGAGAAAGTTAGAAAGATATAAAATTTTTAATTAGTTACTCATTTTAATTTTAAACTATTCTTTCAATTTGATTTCTCAACGGGGGACACATCAAAGGAAAAACAAATTTGTTGTTTTTATTTCATTCTGATTATTTTCATATTTATTCATGCTTTCCCTGGACTGCCACAAATGATTCAAGACCAAAATTAGTCAAATCGGTAGAGCGGTTCTCGAATTTTAGCAAGACTAACGAACAGCATTTCATTATTTATTATATATTGTATATTTTATATATATCATAGGCCTACGAAACTAGTCCTCTTTACTCTTTTAAGTACTTTAAGTTTGAATGTTGTGCTATAGTTATTTTTTTGTTAATAGTCTCTTCTAGGTCGCCACCATTTTTATTGGATCTATAGCAAGACATGTCTTAGTGACGTCACACAACAAAAATGCTACGTCTGGGCAGACGTCACTCGAAGAGTGCTATGCAAAATATATGATAATATATGCCTTGCTATAACGCACAGGGCGTCCAACGACTTCACGAAAAGGACGGGAAGGTACTTTAAATATTGAAAATAGAACATTAGGCTGAAAAACTTTATTGTATTTATGAAAATATGTAAGGCTGCGTTCAAAGATATTTAATGATAACACGCCTTCGCTTTAGCATTCTTGTTTTTTTTTTATTGAAAAGGAGGATAAACGAGCGTACGTTCACCTAGTGTTAAGTGATCAAACACAAAAAAATCAAGAAATAATATAATAAAAGTATATAGATATAATACACGAAGCCACAATGAACTGAAATTATAGTATCCAGGTATTCAGCACTCAAGATTTCAACTTATCCAATCCATCTCGTCAATCTACCTCTTAAGGCGAGGGTACGAGCCGACGACCTTGAGGAATTGAGCCGAGCTAGGTTACCTCCCTCGTACAAGATCGCCATTGTTTTAATTCAGAATAAGAAGCATTTTTAATTTATTACAAACATTACAATTTTCTTTATAAAAATAACACAACTATATCATGTTAAATAGTATTGGTAAACAGTAAATAATTTTTCATACAATTTTTATCTAGATTGAATGATTAACATGGATCCAACTTTAAAAATATGTGGTACTTTAGTGAATTTTTTTCGCAATTTCTATTATAGATAGTTTTCTTCTCATATTCTGTAGATATATATTTATTTTTGTTGCCAGTATTCTTGGGACGTTCCACGTAATGATAGTTTTAATTTTATGTAGGTAGTCATATTGTAAATATAGTTATAAGATTGTTATTGATAGTTCTGTTTTGTTTGAATATATGCTATCATTATTTTTTGTAAAAATAAAAGCTTTATAGAAACCGTTAAGAAATGGTTTCAATAATGGGTTTGGCGTATTTCTTGGCGCCTTAACGTATTGAGTAGACTAAGTCTATGAAATTTAAAGCCTAATTTTCACCATCAATTCCTATCTGCGCTCACGTCCCGTGCCGATACCCATTCTACCAACCATCCAAAAACTTAAGTTTAAAATATTATACGATAAAAAAAAAATTTGACATCACATGCATAACTTTACTACACCAAGGTGTTACTGAATTCATTCGTCTCCAAACATAAGGCCAAGTTAACATTGATATAACATAATTTGTGATAAGATAACTGAGAAATCAACGCTCTTCACCATTTTACTACTCTTATCAACGCTATCGATGTAGGAACTAAGCTTTTGTGCTAAATGATTAAAATAATACATATTTCGTGTCCCTGATTCATGTGTGATTAAATGCTTTATATTCTTAGATAAGTAGTCATTTTATAACCGGAAATCATGTGAACTTTTACCACACATTAATTCAATATTATATTAATATGCGATTTGTACAAATTTAATTTGTTACCAAAATTTATGAACAATGCGGGACTGGAACCCGCGCCTATCGGGTTCCGTTCCGTCTGAGCGGTCTTAACAACTGAGCCAATCGTTCGACGCACTTGGACGCTTTTTTAGTTAATGATCGAGTTATATTAAGCCCGTATGTATACTCCGCCAAGAAGAAAGGATTTACAAGTGCGTGACTTGCCTATAATTAACTTCTTAATGAACTGAGTATAACAGAATGTATGCGTAATAAATCCAAGTTTCTCATCTAGTCTTCATGGTGCTACACATTCAGGATTGAGGGTAGATTAAAAAACAATTAACTGCGAGTCGACTCATAGCCTAAACACATGGCCGGGTTTGGTACGGCCGGATAACCGGACGCGGACGGTCCGGTAAGCGCCTAGGTTACTAATTAAGGCGACACTAAATGCCAGCGATCTTGAGCGATATGAGTTCACGGCTGCCGGCCCGCCATCTATGTAACAAAGCCAATATTTTCAAAATTATTGGGTGGAAAACAGTTTATATGCTTACAATCCTCGTTATACACTACTAATCTGAATAAATGAACCTACACAAAAAAGAACAAGCTATAAGAATAACTTTTCTGAGAGAAGTACCAAAAAAATGCGTCACGCCATGCCAAAAAACTTGTTTAACTTCAAAGAAAAGTGGTAGTTCAAAAAGGCTCGGCAGTGTTAACTATAACCAACAGCAAGCATAAGCAACCTACAAATAAGACTTAAGGATATATGTAACAGGATTAAGTAGTGTTCATAGCTCCAAATGCTATACTTTCACCACAAAACACCATGTTTGCGTGTTTTCTGCTTACTCTTCGCCTTAAGTCCAGCGCCTCTCACCAATTGTTCCGGAAGGTAATAATAATTTTGTGAGATGAGCAATGCAACATACCATCGAATATGTCCGCTACCAGACCGCGTCCGATGGTTCGGCCGTACCAAATCCGATCATTTGTTTAGGCTATTAAGGAGACCTCGCCTTGACGAGGTTACACTACTTTACCGTTTTTTTGCATGACAGGCATTTTGTTATTCGCTACCTTGTTTTATTTATTTATTTGTTGCTATCGTTGACTTGGAGTTAACGAGGTGTGCAGACGTCCGGACGAACAACGGAGTTTTAGTAATAAGGTTTCTGTTCGTTAGTTACATTTTGGGCACGGAATACTTTAAAGTAAACCCTTACTTATAAAAGATTTTGCAATTTTACGAGCTCCCAGTGCATGTTATGGGGCTCTATTATCTACCAAAGAAAAAAAAATAACAAAGAATTTTATGATCAAGTATCTAGAAATGAAAATCGAAATTTCACCACCGGACATTGTGTCAAAATTTCACGTCTGGCACTCTACAAACCTGGCACAAAAACGGAATGGAATCAATATAATTATGGTTTCTGTTTTTCCGAACCGACACGACTTAGGGACCTGCAAGAACAAAGCATATTGCCTTCACGGCCGGCAACGCATCTCTTGACCTCTGGTTTTTTTTAATGAAAATAAGGGACGAGACGAGCAGGACATTCAGCTGATTGTAATTGATACGCCCTGCCCATTGCATTGCACCCGCTCAAGATTCTAGAAAAACCCCAAATATTCTGAGCGGCACTACAATTGCGCTCGTTACCCTGAGACATAATGATGTTAAATCTCATTTGCCCAGTAATATCACTAGGCGGACGTTGCCATGGGTGGTTGCCTCACTACTCCCCATCACAAGTGAATCTTGCCCCTTCATATATTAAAAAGAATTACACATATATAGTATATACTTACCTAAAAAAATATAATTAATTTAATTCACTCAAAACAAGTTTAAGAATTACGTCGCCACATTTCTGTACATTGTTTCAACATAACATCTGCTTATTGCGTCTTACCGTCGATTTAAACACTCAATTTGATACAAACATCTCTAGGTAGATAAATTTTGGCAAAACAACACTTTAAAACGCCCGGGCGTAAGGGCGTTAGCCTTTCTGGCCGATGCACTCATTCCAAGATATACTTCATGAATACTCACCCAAGAAAACGATTCTTAAAAAGCATTTTATTGACTACCTTGTTTACATTTGGCAAAACTATAATATAATATTGTATGTGTTCATCTCCATCGTAGAATACACGTTGTTGATACACGTGAGTGATATAAGATATTATTGTAGTTAATAGTAACAGACAAACTAGTTTTCAGTATTAAAAAAAACACTTTTAAAGGATTAAAACGCGTGTAATTGTAACGGTTTTACATTAGATTTTTTGCGTAAAACTTACATTTTTATTTTAGTCAACCCGACGTTTCAAGACCTTTCCAGATCTCGTTTTCAGGGGGACTGCGGATGAAATGAGTCAAAGATAGTATTTGTCATAGTTGTCATTATGAAGTTTAGCGCCATTTATTTCCTCTGAGGTGGTATTTGCTGTACACACATGGTTTTTGGCAAAATTTACTGACGGTGTCCTCTTCTTTTTTAATAATAATAGATAATTTTAGACGATCTTCTCTCTTGTATTTTAAAATACAAAAATTGGGGCAAACATTTTAATGTAAAACCGTTACAATTACACGCGTTTTAATGCTTAAAGCAGTGTTTTATTTAAATGTCTAACACTCGCGTTAATCAAAGAAAATACTAAATAAAACATGTCAGGAAATTATGATGGAATTCCATTCATTTTATGTAACTATTTAATACCTCTGAGATGACGACGCAAGAATAATGGTAAAAATTAAACCTTGGATATTATTAAGATATTACATCCAAATTAATTTTAGAATACTTACATAACTTCATTAGAATGAGTTAAATTGTTAAATATTACTTTAGTAACTAAGAACTGAAAGATTAATTAAAAAGTGCGTTTTCTCTTGTATTTCGTACTCAAATATACGTTATAATAACTGAAGGCTTATAGAATATATACACACCACAGCTAAAACTTGCGCAATTAGTTATAGATTTTGCAAATACCCTCAAATATCGATGTAAACAAAACTGTGTGCGCGTCACTTTGTGGGTGCAGCCAGTGGGCTAAATATACTCAAACAACTTATAACCTGTTTAGGGTAATGCTGGGGTTGTCCTTGTCGGGACTTCAGGGTTGTCTGCAACAGCGCAAATCGATTGTTCTTGCACAACTATTAAAAACGTCTTTTAACAAAAAATATGGCTACAAGGGTATGTCTGGTGTGGATAATAATTGCTATACATACACTACTTTCGTGTTGTTAAGATAATAATTCGCTAGATAATGATTTATTGGTACCACAACGGCGCCTATTTCTGCCGTGAAGCAGTAATGTATAAACATTATTGTGTTTCGGTCTGAAGGACGCCGTAGCTAATGAAATTACTGGGCAAATGAAACTTAACGTCTTATATCTCAAGGTGACGAGCGCAATTGTAGTTCCACTAAGAATTTTTGGAGTTTTTCAAGAATCCTGAGCGGAACTGCATTGTAATGGGCAGGGCGTATCAATTGCCATCAGCTGAACATCCTGCTCGACTCGTCTCTTTTTTCATTAAAAAAAATAATCATTAAAACCACAACAAGTTAATAAGAGCTGAAATAATCTTTATTTTAATCTGTAGGTACTGTAAAAGCGTCAGTGGCGCAGTAGGTTGAACCGTTGACTCTCACCACGGTGTCCCCGGGTCGACCCTCGCCCGCCACGTGCCAATGTGTTATCGGCAACGATCTTGACTTACAAGAGAATATGGACCGCGGTGATAAAATACCATCATGTTGACCCGTATAATTTAATACTAGAGCATTAAATTATACTAAAAAATATAATAAAAAAATTTCGTGCGTACAAAGTACACATATATGTCATACGTAAAACCTGCGTTGTGCATGAACCTCTCTACTGCATATAAAGTCCTAGTACATGTTGCTAGGATGACACATGATTACAACCGGTATGAAAGACACATTGCTATCACCGCTACCATATTTATGTTCTCCTGGTGTCTAACTAGTAATACGTCGTGCGCATGACGTCAGAATATATCAAGATATATTCGCGTCATACAAAAGATAATCTCTTCTTCAACTATGATCGCCTGGTACCAAAACACTGCATTATGCTTCCTACATTATATTCTCCCACATTAAATATTATGAATTTTATGCCTGTCTCTTTTTATTGTCGCTTTTCGTTACATCGGATAATTTCACTCCAAAAACACTAAAAATATTCATAAGAGATACCATTTCGTCGTTCAACAAAAAAACCACAATTACACGCCTAATTAGTTCAAGCTCCCAACGTTTTAACACTAATAACGGTTCGAGAGTTTGTTGAAATTTCATCATAATTACGTCGTCGCTTGGCAGCTTACATAAGCTGGCTCCAGTAACGGCCCAGCCCATAATGAACCAACTTGAAGAACTAAGCGAAACACTTATTTATTCTATTGTGACCGAGCATGACGAAACACCTTGAAACTCGATACGAGGATGTTTTACCGCTACGGCGCTCCATTTACGAAGACACAAGCTGAATCACACATGAGTAAAAGTATAAAGCGTCCATCATTAGTCATATTCCTATAGAGTCAGCTGTTGTTATCATTGTATGAGCTTGGTCGCAACATACTCCTCTGAACATCTGCACACACACAGAGCGCGTTCGTTATCAGTTACGCTCCATACGTTCTGTCGCAGCCATATACATACAATAAACTGGCGTATAGACGACCATACAGGCCGATAATGCGTGACAAATTTTGATTTGTCAAAATGTGCGTTAGCTAATGGTTTAATTTTTTTTTAATGGAATAGGAGGACAAACGAGCGTACGGGTCACCTGGTGTTAAGTGATCACCGCCGCCCACATTCTCTTGCAACACCAGATGAATCACAAGAGCGTTGCCGGCCTTTAAGGAAGGTTTACGCGCTATTTTTGAGGGCACCCATGTCGTATCGTCCCGGAAACACCGCACAAGGAAGCTTATTCCACAACTTTGTAGTACGAGGAAGAGAGCTCCTTGAAAACCGCACTGTGGAGGACCGCCACACATCCAGATGGTGGGGATGATATCCTAACTTGTGGCGTGTCGTGCGAAGGTGGAATTCGGCGGCAGGAATCAGGTTAAACAGCTCTTCGGAACACTCCCCGTGATAAATGTGGTAGAAGATTAAAATTATTAATTATTAATATTCAAAATACTAATCTAATGTGCTATAATGCTGAGCGTGGCTTACTGTTTATGACTTGTCAATCAAAATATATTACAGTAACAATAGATTCACTTTCCATTTATCTCTCTGTATCTCCGTTAGAGATTTTCTTATCTCTCGCATGATTTATATATTGTTATGTGCTAATCTATTGCAAGTTTATGGTCGCGAATTACTCTTTTATGAACGCGAGCTGACCCGACAGACGTTGTTCTGTTCATAATAAAAAAAAAATCTTGTGGGTATTATCGTAAAATCCGTTCTTAGCTGACCTCTACTCGACGAAAGGAGTATTCCTACCAATTTCAAGTCTCTACGCCTTATGGTTCCAGAGATATCGTGATGAGTGACTATATACGTGAAAATCTCTTATACATAGGTATCATATTTATTATAATAATATTATTATATAATATTATAATAATTATATATAATATTATTTTTAATAATTTATTTGATTTTAAAAAGGTTCCGTACCAAGATGATAAAAGACAGAAAATAGATATTGATTGACACAGCTGTTATATAATATCTTGGGAAAGTTATTTATTTATTCTTTGTAAAATATGTTTTAAGTTAGTTTTAGTTATAATCTTTCTTTTTATTCCTATTTTTGTAACAATGTAATGTTTCATGTGTTTGTCAAATAAAATATATTATTACTAGCTGACCCGACAGACGTTGTTCTGTATATAATAAATAAAATAATGTTTTTATATGAATTTATCAATAATATATCATAACATCAAAAATTACTTCGTAAAATATGCACCCTGCTGTCGTAATGAAATTGTTTCACAGCAGAACTGTCAAACCGTGCGTCAATAAATTCTCGCATAGTAATTATGTATGGACACATCAAAGGAAAAACAAATTTGTTGTTTTTATTTAATTTTGCAGCATTTTCCTATTTATTCACCTATTAAACCTTCTCTGGACTTCGACAAATAATTCAAGACCAAACTTAGCCAAATCGGTCCAGCCGTTCTCGAGTTTTAGCGAGACTAACGAACAGCAATTCATTTTTATATATATAGATTATTCCGCCGTCTGTCCTTTCTGTCTGTCAGTGGGCTGTATATAATAGTTAGACAGCTGAAATCTTGACTGAGTGTGTAGAAATCACTCTAGCCATCTGATTGACAACTAAATTATGTAAGGACCCTTAATGATGAAAAATTTATACTTACCAGTTACCATAGACGAAGCTTTATGGGAAGCGATTATTCGTGATAGTAAACAAAAATACGATATATTAATTAATTTGTTCCAATAAAATTATAAATCACTTCATAGTTTTTCTTTCTTTGTTGTATAATCATTATCATCAATGAGTGAAATAAAGATCAATGAGAGAGAAAAAAACATACTGACGAATTTAGAACCTCCTCCTTTCTTGATGTCGGTTAATAAAAGAGTTATCTAAACAAGAATAACCTCAATCCGAGTTAGCAGTGTAAATATTCAGCCACATGCGAGCGAACAGCGGTTTGTTATGCAGTAGTGAAATCCAGTTAAGTGAAAGTCTCTATCATATGACGGTAGTACACTGTACACATAACAGCATGTTGTGCATTAATCATTCAACTCATTGAAATTCATAATATTTTTGTTTACTCTACACTTAATAAACTCATAATTGTTTGTTTATATTCAATGATGCGTAAATACTAAAGTGATGGATAAAGAAAACAACAGAATTAAAAAAAAAATATTACGTTTATTGCCCAGGTGCAATTCGAAGGCACATACAGTTCGGTACGCGCGCTCCGTCAACGTAATACCACATCAATGTTCAATGAGAATCATCAATAACACATTCAACAATCAATTGTATACAAACAAGTCGTCAATATCACTTAAAGCTAGGCGGCACTTATCAAGGGATCATACGGTTGCAGGATGGGTATTTGTTTCGAAGCGCGGCTCCTCTGTGCGCGCTCCTCGTGCACTTTGAGAAGCACCAGGTCCATGGCTGCGCGGGCGTCCTCGAGCGGCGAGTGGCCCGAGCTACTCTTTTGTACACTACGTCCGAGCAACTCTTGCGAGAGAGCCCGCAGAGATCTCCTCAAGGGGAAGCCTCTAGAGTGAGGATACAGAGCGCACGTGTCAACGACTGCGCTGTGCAACAATTTCAGAGATCTTAGATCGTTTTCCAATGCGTGTCCAATCAGTATCGTATCGTTTCCGACAAATCCTAGAATATCATTTTGTACGTCTCGTAGCGTCTTGGTCGCGCGCGCCAAGTCGCGCGGCCTGATGCCTGAGAATCTGGTGTTGTGGTCGACGACGGGAGAGCTAGGCTTCACTAGCGATCTGTAGACGAGTCGACCGTCGGCTGCTATCACTGCAATGCTGGCCAGTTCGAGACCTGCTGTCGTGTAGCACATTTCCGTGTCTATCGCGTAGACTCCCCCTCTAGGGGAGCGGGCCCGCACGTAGCCCTCGAGAGGTCCGTTCATCCCCGGCCGAGTGCCACTCCACACGTGAAACCGTGCCGTACTACAGCCTTTCGAGCCAAGGTGCGCGTCGCAGCACGTGTGTCGCGAATCACTGCTGATGCGACCCCAATGATAAACGCAACTTTCTTCAACTACATATTCACCTTCACGAGTCATTCGAAACATTTTATCACAACGCACACACAAGTGTTCCACTGCATCCGCTTCTTCGTCACTCTCAGATCGCGGGGTCGAACCCAGCGAGCCCCTTCCGCTGTCGCTCTGGGAGCCGCCGGGAACGAACTCGGGAGCGTTCACGTCGAAGGATGTAAACTGCGGCGGTCTGGGGCGCGGCGGGGGGTTCACATAGACGACGGCCTTGCACGAGTTGGGCTCTATCTCCAGCGGGTAGCCCAGGGCCCACATCCGCTTGGGAGACAGCAGATGCGGGCGCAAGGCCTCGACTAGTTGGTCGGTGGCGATGGGCGGCGGCGTCGTCGGCGGCGGCGACGGGGCCGTGGCGCGGCGTCGATCGCGCGTCCTGCGCCGCCGTGCTGCGGCGCCGGGAGACTCCCCCGGGGCGCCGCCCGCGGTGGGCTCTTGATAAAACCAATCGTGCCAGTGAGTACACAGATGCATGTTTCTTGGTGAGCCTGTATACACATAGAGTCGAGTGAGCGAGCGCGGAGCCGGACTGAGTAATCAGTAAATACGTGCAATCGCGCGCGCGGGCGCTATACTAATGGCGCGGTGGTGGGGCAGCCCACGCTTTATACGTATACGTCACGTAGCCGAGCAGCCGCCGGCGAGCCTGTACTCCGTAGGTAGAGCGCGTCGCGCGAACTAACGGGACAAGCCCATTGCCCATCGACCGGCCACTTCTAGTTTTTCTAAACAACAATAACTTCTTATGTTTACAACGCGTCCGGTTCCATTTAAAAGGGGATATAAAGACATAACTATTGTTGCAAATATTGTTGGATTTTAAGAACAGCTTGATTTGAATGTAATGTAAACAATACGAGGTCTACAAACAATATTTAAACTAATACGCTAAATACCCACGGCAGTTTTATGAAATTCATAATTTTGTATTTAATTTTAAAATAAAATAAAATGTTTAATTATAATAAAGCGTACCTAACGCCATGACCTAAAAACTTTAATATAATTTTGAGTAAAATTGAAGTCATTCAATTAATTTATTAGTATAATATCTACTGCGAAGTTTGTAAAATTTAATTACAAATATAATTATCACTAACTAGTTACAGTTCACGTTATCGCCTTGTCGATCAGTTTAAAAACTAGTTAGTTTATCGTTCATCTCATTAGCTAATATAATAATTGTATTCTAATGAGTTTAAAACAATAACACACATAAATTAAAATGGTCTTTACTTATGTCACCACTGCTCTAATTATCTATTTTGATTTGTTATTGTCACCGTTCTTAATATATATAAATTGTGTGACACGTTGTTTGTCCGCGATGGACTCCTAAACAAATGAACGGATTTTATAGGGATTACTTCTCAAAGTGCAGTTTGGTCCAACTTGAGAGATAGGATAGTTTTTATTTCGATTAATACCCATATTTTTTTAATTTTCAATATTTGTTTTGTATTGACTTATTTTCTATGAGAGAATTTAATGACGCACGGTTTGACAGTTCCGCTGTGAAACAATTTCATCATAACAACAGGGAGTATTTTTTACGAAATAATTCTTGATGTTTTGAAATATTATTGGCAAATTCCTATAAAACAGTATTTTTTCATTATCTACAGAACAACGTCTGTCCGGTCAGGTAGTATAATATTATAATCACCTTAACAGTGTAATAATCCTAAAGTTAAACTACACTTTGGTCTTAAAACTTAGATCGCAATACTCTCGAGTTTTGTTAATTACTAAAATGAACTTTGAATTTTACGTAATCGAGTTCATACAGTATCGAAGCCAAGCTTATAAATAACAGAGTACACTCGCGCGTAAGATAGCAATGTTGACACTTAGCACAGGGTTCGTGCGATAGTTGAGAAAGGACGGGCATTGATCTGGTCGTATCAGTGTTCGCGGCTTGCTTTCACTATTCCTGAATTTATGTTGATAGAGAAAGTACTCGCAGCATTACTGCGTAGTAGTCACAAGAACAAAGCATATGGAGGGTTTGCGTCACACTTTCACCGTGTACACGGGAACCGTTTCATAATATTTACGTCATCCATAGTCGAGAGTCAAGAGTCGAGACTGCCTATCCTGTAGATCCAGGGTTCGAACCACACAGTCATCTATACATATAAATAAAATTGGAGTATCTGTTTGTAATATTGAAGTAACCCTTTTTTACTATATATATATGAATGTATATATAATTTTGTCTGTCTATCTGTCTGTTTGTTCCGGCTAATCTCTGAAATGGCTGAACTGATTTTGACGGGACTTTTATTGGCAGGTAGCTGATGTAATAAGGAGTAACATAGGCTAAGTTTATTTTAGAAAAATTCTTTTATTTTAGAAAAGTAAAGTAATGATACAATGTCCAAGAAACGGTCTTAATATAAAAAAAATTATATGGCAAAACAACGTTTGCCTGGTCAGCTAGTATATAATAAACTAGCTGTTACCCGCGACTTTATTCGCAATTACCAGTGGTACGATATCTGTTGGTGAGTGACATAGAGACTGAGAGACATGGGATTGGAAAATCCTATGTCTCTCAGTGTTAAGGCAACTTCGTAAGAAAAGTTTGGCTTTGCAACCACGAAAATTATAATATAGCCTATATATATATGACACAAATAATGTAGCTTTCTATTGGCAATATAATTTTCAAAATCGGTTATGTAGACCCAGAGATTAGTCCATACTACCTCACTAATTTTACCACTTTTTAATATTAGTATCACGTCATATTATAAAACAAAGTCCTCCGTTGCGTCAGTTTTCTGTCTGTCTTTTCGCGATAAACTCAAAAACTACTACTGTTCATGCTGTTTTCACCTATTGGATAGCGTGGTTCTCGAGGAAGGTTTTAGTATATAATTTGTTAAGTTTTTATTTACATTTTTCTATATATTAACTTAATTTGTTGAAGACATCGGAAAAATTAAGCCATCTGGAAGCTTTGAACGAAAACGCTGTCTAAACCCTTTCAGATATAACAAAATATGGTGGAATTTCGCATCTTATATAGGTCTACAGAAAAGTCCGCGATGACATATGCCTATCTCTAACAGATAACATACTATATCCATTTTAATATCTGCAAAATAAGCAATTTTAAAGCGGCAATGTAAAAGCCGTTTGCACAAATACGATATATTAATCCTTATCATTAGTTCTGTAGTAATACAAAACAACTATAGGCGGGGGTCTTCGGTATGTATCAAGTGCTGACATAAAGATGCATTGCATCAACAAAGGACCCGTGGCAGGACGAGGCTCGCGTCACGTACACAAGAAAGAAAACACGTTTCTCAAAATTAACATCTTGAATGTGTCTCGAAACTTGCAATCAATCGAAATATACGCTTTCATCTCATCGCCGGTTTTAATAACCACTTTTGGTACGCGAAAATGACTCGCTTTGTTCGTCAACTGAATAGTTTATACACGTTTTGCGACCTAATTAGAAGCACGCTGTATAACATGACCTACTTAACTCTACAATAATGAACACTGACGAAATATCTACAGTATAATGAAAATAATTTTTCTTTATAGATGATATTATACTTTGAGCTTCATCAGGTAACCAACAATAATGATAAGCGGAATTAATTAATAATCATTTCAGAGATTCACAAACAAGCGAGATGTACTTCATTTGTGGGCGGTATTTCTTTCCTCCGGCGGAAAATCCAAATTCAAATATTTTTATTCAAAATAGGATTTAAAATCACTTATTGAACGTCAAAAACTACCACCCATTCAAAAGAGGCTGCCTCAGACCTGAGAAGAATGGGCGCAAGAAACTCAGCGGGCTTTTTTTCGCGACGAAAAAACCACACAAACTTATGTGTTAGAAATTGTCAAATTGTTGTTGTGTGAATAAGAACTAGAAATCCAAATTAATAAATAATAATCAATTAATAATGTACGTTTAAACATTATGCATAAATGAATTAAGGCGTTAACTCGTTTGTACATATTTGTAGAGGAATAAAGGCTAGCGAACTAAAGTGAACCCGTTTCATAAAGTTCATCGAACGGCTGCCAAGGTTTCGGTACATTTGTCTAAAATTACGTTTCACGACTATCCAATACGAAATCCGACATTGACTGTGTGTGACCCGATCTTTTATGTATTTTTTAGACAGCTAGTGAGGGTCCACCTGATGACAAGATCTCAAGGACGTCAAAGCTTTCCTACTTATATAAGAGGAATTACAAACAACTTTTATGGTTAATGTTTATCTAATATATAAAATTCTCGTGTCACGATGTGCGGGACCGAACTCCTCCGAAACGGCTTGACCGATTCTCATGAAATTTTGAGTGCATATTGCGTAGGTCTAAGAATCGGACAACATCTATTTTTCATCCCCCACAAGATTTTTTTTTTAATTTTTTTGACATTTTTTTAAATTTGTTTATGAGTCGGCATTAAAAAATACATACAACTTAAAATTTTCACCCATCTACGATAAAAAGTTATTTTTGTATCGCGATTTTGATATCGGTAATACAACGTTTAATGGGTCAGCTAGTATTTTATATACATGTCTATATACGTAGCTATGAACCCTATACTATCTAACCTAGTATGGGTAACTTAAAAATGTCTGGACCAATTTTCAAAGAAAAATTCAGATGCTGTGGAGTTTGATAGCAAACCAAACTATTTGTTTTCTTTTTTGGTGGCAAGTAGAACAACAAAATAGTATTTTCTGTGTACATTATACGTTTCATAGAATTAGTTAAATGAATTCAAAAGTTGTTTACAATAATTTTGTAATAACCCGCGTATCACACGTCGTTTTTTAATACAGTTGTCGGTAATAGTAAAAAACAAATAAAAGAATTAAATAATATAAATTTTTCTTTTTTTTATTTAGCAACGAAACGACATCGTACGCATGTACAGCTTTTGACAATTGTTTATGTGAAAGTAAATTAAATCGGCTCTGGTGACAATATTCCGCGGATGAGAATGACCTATTTTTCTCCCTAGGTGCGTAATATACTATTTTTTAAATTTAGTAGTAACTTTTTCAACGACCGCACGCCTACGCTATAGTTTAAATTTTCGGATCATAATTAAAGCCTCTGAAAGTATTAAGTAAATATTATGTTTAACGACTGTATTGAAAAATAAAAGGTGCGTGTACTTATGTATGCACGCAAGAAGTTGTACTTCATTGGCCTAACGAACAAAAATCATTAAAATTATTTATTCCTCGTGCTATTCTACGTTTTTAGAAAGAATAATTTTGTTAAAATCTTGCAAAGATGGCTTTGACAATTATTTATTAAATAATTAATACGGCTGGCTGTATGGGCTTCAACCTGTCCAAATAATGGACGAATGAACCAAAAAAACCTGTTACTTTTGTGTCACAGTGATGCGCGCGCATCTTAAAATTTCACTCTCATCATTTTTCATAACGCGCCTAAAGAAGCATAACTTCAAAAATATTTTCGTTCACAAGCTTCAAATGTTTATCTAAATAGGGTCGTAGATACATATGTGTAGTGTTATTATATGACGTTATATTATGTTCTGGAGCGACGCAGCGCGCGTGCGTGTGTGTGTTTGTTTGTATACAGAGAGGCGTGTGGGCGCGGCGCCTGGTCGCTGACTCTCGATAACCTTCGGATCGGTGTCAGCCGCATCACTCAACGGTACACTACGAGACAATCATTATTACACTAGATAAAACTCTAACTGAATATATCACTACAGTGAATAAAGAACCGTCCGACTTGACATCACTTCATATCAGACTATTGAATCAAAATTCACTCCGCAGTTTCACGAATGTTTTATAGACGCGTATTGCAGTACGCAGGGCACAAAGTTCGACGGACAGCTGGCCGTTGGGGCAGTTAAGTTCTCGAATGGCGACCGGAAGACGCAGTGTTGGTAGGCTCCCACAAGATAGACCAACGATCTGGTCAAGATCGCCGGAATACGTTGAATGACCGCGCAGGACCGATCTTCGTGGAAACCTTTGTCCAGCAGTGGACGTCGGCTGATGATGATGATTCGTGCCTATGTCTATACATAGAACCGAGCCAAAGCAACGTTTTTAGAATTTTAGTCTCTGCGTTGGTTTGTCTGTGCGTGTGTGCACACTAATCTCATAAAATACTAAAAGCTAGAGAATAAGCTCCACGTAATTAAGTCTTTGTTTCTGTCCAATCGATTAACAAACAAAAAGAAAAAATAAAATGAATTAATAATATAACCTTATAGTAGACAAAGCCGTGATCATCCGTTTGTCTAAACTCTAAAATACAATAATTGTAGTCTAAGTTACTGCATAAAATGAGCTATCTATTACGGGTTTTAAAAATTTATATTATATTACTTTGATAGTACAAACTGTATATCCTTATATATTTATTTTATATCATTACTCTGTACGCAAATCATAATAGTGTCCAACATATATATTTCGATAAAGCAAAGTTTTTTAATTATGTAATTCGAGGAAAAACAAATCGAAATCAAAGCATCGCGATCGATTCACCCGATAAGTTTTTAAATTTAGAATACACTAAGTTTCCCATGGGTTTTCCGCCACATAACATCTTCTGTAATGTTAGGTTCTCTTAAAGTTACTCAATCAAAAAAATCCCCAAGTAAATTAGATTGCGAAATACATTTCCGAAACATAGCGGTCAATGTATGATATTTAAATTTATTTAGTGTATATTTTAAACGTTATTTTGTTTTTAATCGTTTTGACCTTTACTTTATGTAAATGTTATTGTTATTAATTATTGGTAGTAAGTAATATTTGTATCATAATGATTTTAAAACTTCTCAACATAACAGCTTTAGAAATAGGTGGTAGAGTAGAAAAATAATGATGATAATGATGTGTTTTTAAAAAAATACTTGAATAGAAATACAACGGACTAAAACTAGTCTATAGTGACCATAGCGAATTCTGTCCAACCATTTAAAAAAAACGGCCAAATGCACTAGCATACGGAGTGTTCTGTCATGTGTGACAATATAGCTTATTATAAGGAAAACACTATCATAGGGCCATCCATGGAAAATGTTAACTACAAGGTGAAATCGACCAATATCAGCAAAGAAATACCAAGCAAACTAATAGATAACCTAAAAGAGATAACAGGGAATGACTGGATGCATAATAGCAAAAACATAATAGTGTTCATATTGAAACAAAAAAAAATGTTTTGTCTTCTAGCGAGATCCTTACCTCAACATAATAGAAACATAAGCAATTAAACACTTACTTACAAGAAAACTGTATTTAAAGAAAATAGAATAAATGAGGCTTAACATTATTATTATATAAACTACTTTAGTACTGATTAATACAGAAATGTTATAAATTCATTCAATTCAAGAAGAAAGAATAAATAGGTTAGCTTTTACATTTACATTTAACAATAAAATACCAGACAGTATACTAGGACTCACTAAGCACAAATCTAAGAAATATTACTAAAGCTTCTTAGTTTAGCAGATTAAATAGAGGATAATATTGCATGGTTCTTGACTGGTTCTACGTAGTATAATATAAGGTAGTTTTTTTTATTTATTATATGATTTAAAAGATGAGCCTTGTGTTCATATAAGATATCCCCATGTCAAAAGGTCGTTTACGAACTTATGGAGCTTCATAACGTTTACCAAGTGTTGTTGCAATATGTTATGTTATGGTTATGAGATCCGTAGGAGAACCAAAGTCACCGATATAGCTCAAATGATTGCGAAACTTACGTAATGAATTAGTTTCTGTGTTGTTTTGAATTGAGCATAGTATCTTCACACGAACAACGTATTCCCTTCGTAAAGATCGCATAACACTTTACTTATTTTATCGGTAATTATTACATACAATCACAAGAAGATTTACCAGTGGCTCCTTTGCACCGGATGCCAGCTAGTACTAGTAGAAGTAGGCACATAGTTTGACGGACAGGTGGCTGTTGGGGCAAAAGTCCTCGAATGGCGACCACGTACCGGAAGGCGTAGTGTTGGTAGGCCCCCACAAGATGGACCGACGATCTGGTCAAGATCGCCGGAATACGTTGGATGAGGGCAGCGCAGGACCGATCGTCGTGGAAATCTTTGGGAGAGGCTTTTGTCAAGCAGTGGACGTATTGCGGCTGGTGATGATGATATAGTAAATAAACATATTATGTATTTTTCATTTCAATATTATTGAAATAGTAACTCAGTGAAAGAGTGAAAGAGACAGTAATACTACGCCTAATGTATATAAACGAGGCCGAACGATACAGCAAGTGAACCTATTTGGAACCAGTATTAACGGTACATTCTTATTAGCAGACACAGATGAAATGTCATCATAAATCGAGAGGCGAATGCTAAACAAATGGAATCGCTATATAAATATGGCCAAATCATATTCGACTTGGGCAAAGCGATTGACTTGTTGAATTGGCTTTTAATTTTTGTAAGCTGTAACGTTTTTTCAGGTAGGTAAGTGAGATCAGTTAAAAAATCATAAATTAAATTAATGTGTCTGTTTGTTACTACACGGCCATATTATTTATGGACCTCGCTGGAACGTAATGCCCCCTCTCGTTCCCCATTCACCCGCTCGTCTTGTTACGTCAGTACGGTTTGCAGTTTCATTACCGTTAGGTACATATCGTGATGTTTTCGTGGTATAACTGCTATGTTTTTGAAGTTATCATTGTTACGTTTTGAATTTTAGTTTCAATAGTTCTGTAGTTACTTTTGTTCTGTGTCGCTATAATAGTTCTACCAGAGAAATAATATTTATATTTACCTAACGCAGATTCATTCATTGATTTTTATAATCAGCATCACAACACAATACTTTTACATCAATCTATAATACTGACAAAATAAATCGTTGTTTATTATTTATAATATCTTAGTGATGCTTGTTTTGCACACTGTAACATATCGACGATGTGACGTCATCGATGTCACAGTCCAGAGGTAGTGTAACCGGGTAGCAACATTGAACTAACGATTTTTTACTGAATGCATTATATTCTGAGTGTTGAGTCTCTCACTGTTTGTTCCGGCATTGTTCAGTCTGAATCTCCGAAGGCTGTATCTATTTTGACCGGTAGTAAATATCACCGTTTTAAGACGTAGATGTTTTGTAGTCATACGATTTATATTGAATACTTTTAATTTCTTCGTACATACTACAGAATATTTATAAAAAAAAAAACGAGAAAAAAAAAATATTTTAAATTTGCGATTCGAATTCACTAAAATATATAATGGCCGGCCAGTAACAGCCGATTTCTACATTAAATCAGCATCCAAAATTTGCGATGCAAAATTGACACGTAGATTTTGAAATTCGGAATGAAATATTGAAATGCAGATTCAGGATCGATTAACATATTATTCATATTAAAAGAGCGCGGCCATAAGCCTACGCTATTTTCTTCCTTGGGTCGCGTAAAAAGTACAATATTGGTAAAAATATCGCGTGACATTACATTCATATTGACACGAACTGAATTCAATGACGCGTTTCCTTTGTTCCATCATTGACGATCAATTACTCAAACTAAGCGAAGAACAAAAGCGGTAGAGTTACGACGCTGCTAACATGTCGGTCAGTAGGCCACGGCTAGTACCGAGTGAACACCGGAACTTAAATATAATGACCAGTGTCTATTTAAGTGTACTAAAACTAACTTTTATATACTTCACTAGTACAAACGATTTGAGTTTTCTTTAGTGTTAATACCGACAATATTTGTCTTTAAACAATTCGACACGTGTTTCGCCTCTACACGAGGCATCTTCAGGACGTGTTGTCTCGCCAAAATCTGCCAGTCTCATGAATTAACGTGGAAACTAAAGAAACACTAAAGAAAACTCAAATCATTTGTATAATTATGGATTTCCGCAAAGTAACGCCTACTTCAATAAAATACTTCACCAAGTTCGTTTTGTGGGAAATTTGGCAGTAGAAGAGTGCAGTTAGAACTAAAACGGCCTTTATATTGTTAAGAAATGATTCTAATTTCTAAGTCTTTTTCTAATTCTATAAAGCTTACCATAATCACTTTTTTCGTTATTATAATCATTTGAACAGCTCAAATTATGCTGAGCTTAAGCTTAGACAGCCCAATGCAAAAGTATAGTTCGCGTTTTATCACACTCAGCTAAGTTTTACGTAAGTAAAGTTTTAGCAAAGTCTAAGTATGCTCAAAAGCCTAGCCTCCCCCAGCCTAGGTGTGATCGAAGTATGTAATTCTATCTACTGTCATATATGCATATATATTAAACTTACTAACAATAGGCTATTAACTTAGATAATGTATACGTCTAGATAGTCTCTTGCTGCTGGACAATCGATAAAACAGGCCAGGATTATTTTACTTTGCGTGTATTGCTCAAAATAGAGGGTAGTTCTAAAGTCTATTTATTCGACGTTTTTACAGCTGTCATAGTCTATCTAGACGTATAAATGATATAAGGCTGTTAATATAAATGCTTTGTAAAAGCCCGTCATCGTCAAAGAACACAGGGTCTACGTGTATGTCACTCACGCAGTCATATAAAGAGGATTTTTATGGAAAAACCAAGTGCAATTTCGTTTCATACAGATGAGCGCGAGGCACTGAGCAAACTCGAGCGCAGTTGGTGAATTTTGTAGATTTTGTCTACAAAGTTTATAAAAGTCTGCATTTCATATTATTCGTCGGCCCTCTGGAGTTTATTTCTTAGTTTCTATCGGCTAGAATATAGTCTAGCATAGCAACACTTACGCCCAGACTTATAAAAATGAAATGTTCCTAGCAGGGTAGGATCTACAACCCGTTGCTTTATAGACCGACACGTACGCCACTCAGTCAACGGGTCGTGGTTACTAAAGAATGGGAACAATACAAGATTAGTGGTGAAAGTCACCATCGCGATTATCAAGGTAAGTGGGTCAAGGGGCACGCTCGCTCGCCAAACAAGCTTACACTTTTGACGGCGTACCGCAAGCGGTCACGTAATCTCTATGAAACATTCACCCAGGCAGCTAATTTCATATTGCCATTTGCTCAATCTTTAATCGTTTTTTACGTCGCTTCAGTAATTGCACCGAATAGATAGAAAAACAGAAGCTACCATTTGCTAATGTCTGTCAATATAGAAAAGGTGGCAGTATATATTATGATAAATTAACAGATTTTTTACACGGCTCTAGACCTTTTACCGGGATGACAATCTTAAAAATATGTCTGCTTGTTTCTTTTAACATACGAAACGTTCAGACGTATTTCAACGTTACTCTTACTAAGAAGAAAGCTGAGATTATTATAAAATGAAACTCAAAAATCAGCTATTAATGTAGATCAATAAATTAACACGAAAATATTGTCAAAATTATATTTTATTCTACGATTTAACACTACTTCCGAGAAGTTGAGCTTTAATGAGAAACTCATTGCCACTCTTTTATATATATATTTACAGCTCCGTAATTTTACCTATTATTTTCAATACAAAAAATTTAATCACAATTTTTTATGATCATTGAGTTGATTGTATCTTTTTTCAAGTTATTGAAAAAATCTTTGTACGATTTGGTGAATGTGTGCGGTCTTAGGCTGAGCGACCTTAGACTTTACCCACAAACAACTTAGCTGAGTGTGATAAAACGCGAACTTGGCTTTTGCATTGGGCTGTCTTAGCTTAAGAGCAGCATAATTTCAGCTGTCAATTGACTATAAAAACGTTACCAAATATTAAGCATACACTCAGCTAAGTCTTACGTAAGTAAAGTTTGAGCAAAGACTATGTACGTTCTATTGATCTCAGCCTTAATTTGGAGAGACTGGTCGTCTCTATTTAGGCATTGTCTGTGTGATTGTAATATAAGCCACCTAAATAATGAGAGAATGCTGAACCGTCAACTAGAAAATTCATTATCATACTTTCATTTATTTACCAAGAAAATTATAATTTTTCATGGTTTACTTTGGCTGGTGAGCGCACAAAGAATATGAGTCACACAGCTGCGGGCACTACCTACAAAATAAAGCCTAAGAAGGCAGCTGACTCATAACTGATTACAATCAACAATAAATGATTAATGAGCGACCTGTGCCATATTTATCACCAATGCTCATAGTATATTATGCCAAAAACATCTTTACATATTATGTGGGTACATACATTTTTAAAAAGGAGGACAAACGAGTGTAGGTACTGGTCACCTGGTGTTAGGTAATCACCGCCGCCCACATTCTCTTGCAACAGAGGAATGACGGGAGCGTTGCCGGCCTTTGAGGAAGGTGTATGCGCTTTTTTTTAAGATACCCATGTCGTATCGTCTCGGAAACACCCCACAAAGATGCTCAATTTGTGTGTTGTACGTGGAAGAAAGTTCCATGAACATCACACTGTTGAGGTAGGTATGTATATAAATAAAACTATCTGTAATGTAAAAAATACTGCCTCGATGGCGTATAGGTGCAAGTGCTACCTGCAGTGCTTGAGTTCTGGTGTTCGATTCCCGGGTTGTGGAAATTTTTCAGTTTTTCTTTGAAGAAACTCATGTAAAATAACCGCTATTGACGAAGTCACCTTATCATAACATAGTGTTATTTAACAAAATAATTTACGTTAGACTCCGAGATAGGATACGATACCGGAAGATGCAGTGTTGGTAGGCCTCCACAAGATGGTCAAGATCTCCCGGAATACGTTCGATGAGGGCAGCGTAGGATCATTGTGGAGATCCTTTCGGGAGGCCTTTGTCCAACAGTGGACGTCTTCCGGCTGATATGATGATGAGAGAGATTACGAGACGGAGCAGATGGACTACCTGAGATTAAGCCATATCATATACCCATTATGAGTGAAAATATTATCCAAGCCGTATCAAAAAACAACAGATATATATATATATATATAGTCATATATACGTTGCCCATACATCAATTACAAATCTCGGTCGCAACCGTACTAAGTATTTCTCCGTCTAGCTCGTAATAAATGTATTTTAAATTTATTACTAGGTTCAATGTTCGCGATTCTTTCTGCTGCGCGACTGATGCAGCAATAGAATTAGTCACACCTGGTTAAACCTTTCAACACTATAAATACTTACAATATCTAATGTGACTGGTAACACACAAAGTATTTAAACAACATTCACATGCGTGACCAACGTCATAATATTACGATATTTTTAAATTTTATAACACGGCGTTTCATTCATTCTCATATTACCCACATTATAATCAAACGGAAATGTTTAATTTTTGTATAATATTCCTCATGTTTAGACTCAACAAAATTTTGAAAAAGACCCACCTAGGAGGCTTGGTATTATTATTATTGGTACAAAAATATTAATCGATATTTCTACATAACACTTTACCAGTGGGAGGCTACTTTGCATAGGAAGCCGGCTAGATTATGGGTAGGTACCACAACGGCGCCTATTTCTGCCGTGAAGCAGTAATTTGAAAACATTACTGTGTTTCGGTCTGAAGGGCGCCGAAGCTATTGAAATTACTGGGCAAATGAGACTAAATCCGCTGAACGTATTCATAAAAAAACAGTTATGTATGAATAAAATTGAATAGTTCGTTTGTTATATCAAAATAACAGTTTTTACTGATGAATAATGAACGTTACACGATGTCGATACTTTAAACGACAGAACCGATTCTGACCGGACTTTCACTGGCAGATCTCATGTTTTAAGGAGTAAGTTAGATATAGAATCAGGATTCCGAGCAAAAAATAATGTCATTGACGGCCCCTCGTTAATAGTAGCTATTTAATCATACTAGCATATATTATGTTAATATACAATAATAAACATACGTGTAAAATATTTATAGAGGCTCCAGTAACATAACGAGTTCGCCAAAACCGGAATCATACGAAATGAGTATCACGTCTTCACAGTTAACTCTGAATACGGGATGAGGCGCAGAATACATTAACAAACATCGCGAAACACCTCTGCCTCTATATTTACTTAACACACATACATATTTACATTGCTGATAAGGAAACAATGGCGAACGAACTCTGTTAATACACTCGAGCATCAACTTCCTTATCTTTTGTGCATTATTTGTACACATGTTTTGTGTTGTAATTTTTATAATTGGAAACATGTAAACAATGTGGTTCATTAGCACAATAATTCTAGATGCGTAACCGTAAACAATGTACAAAAAGTATGTCACTTTTACGGAAGATCCGGAGACGCGTAGTTAGCAAAATAAAACGTTATCACTAAGCAAGAACGTAATGAGCGCAAACAAAATAAAATGACGTAGGAATAAAGTTTATGCGCATCTCTTTACGATTACAATACGATTACGTATTATTGTGTGAATTTCTAATATTTTGCGATATTTTGATGTATGACATAAAAATCGCCATTTAAAGAGGTTTCTGCTAGTCTGTAGAATCCTTGAAGATTGAAATATTTGTTTAGATATCTCAGCATATCGTCTCCTTTCGGTTGAATACTACAGAAAGTCTGTGATACAGAATCAATCAATAAGGAATATTATGCTTAAAACTGTTTCTTTATCGTGACGACTCGCAGACGTCCTACATACGAGCACGACTGCCACAAATACGGCCTGCTATCAGTAATACACTGCGCAGTTACATCCACGTTATCTGTTAATTTTATTTATACCGCAACACGTGGCATAATAACACCACGCGCTTTACTATTATGTTTCCTTATTATTTAAATCACAGTGGTATTCGCTGTTATTGTGCACAGATTATAAATAAAAATAGTTAAAAAAATACTAAAAAAACACGCTCGGGTTGAAAATATAACGAATGAAAAAAATGAACATCAATATCTGTCCTCGATAAATCTACGAAGTGGGTCAAAATGGCGCCCAAATGAGTCGGTTACAAACAAACATACGCACAGGTGAAAACGGGTACTGTCGCGCAAGATATAACAGTTCTGTACTTTGTAAACGTTTTTGTGATAGAAACTATTTTTAAAGCGACGGCATGGGCAAACATTTCGTATATTCACCACCTATCATATTTATAAAGTTTTTTGTTTTGTTCAAAACATTTAATTACAAACAAATATCAAAAACATTATTATTTAATACTAGCCGATCCCGCCCGCTCCGCTGGGTGAATTTTAAATGGAAATAAATTAATGAAGGAACGTTGGATTTCGAAAAATAAGTAGCCATAAACCATCTAGGATAAATTTCGCATCGAATGGTGGTAGTTTCATGTCGATACGATCAGTTGTTTAGGCGTGAAAGAGCCTCCAACAAAGACCATTTTCATTATATATGTATAGATTAAGAAAATGTAATAAAAGATTAAATTTAGTTGGACGATATGCATCATTCAATAACGTAGAATCGTCGTAATCATTATCTTCAATGACACGGATTTATTTTGACTGGCAAGAATTTAACGCTAAAACGGATATCGATAGAATTCATCAGCTGTTTGCTTTTAAGAATTTTACAGATAAAGATATTATTCATACATAAACATACGACACAGGGTTAGCTCATACACGCAGTGTTTCACGCTCTGTGCACGGAGTACGGAACCCAACAAAACACAGATTCAGGCTTAAAATAGAGGCTCCTTTGCACAGAATGCCTGCTAGATTATGGGTACCACAACGGCGCCTATTTCTGCCGTGAAGCAGTAATGTGTCAACATTACTGTGTTTCGGTCTGAAGGACACCTTAGCTAGTGATATACTGGACAAATGAGACTTAACATCTTATGTCTCAAGGTGACGAACTCAATTGTAGTGCCGTTCAGAATTATTGGGTTTTTCAAGAATCCTGAGCGGCTTATCAATTCAAATATCAACCATCAGCTGAACGTCCTGCTCGTTATTATCATAAAATTTAGTTCAAATACAACACGTCTAGGCAGAATGATCATTAAGATTCTCTACTTTTTTCTTATCTTATAAAATTTAAACAAAACATTAGAATTTAAAATAGTAATATCTACTACTTACCCATAATAATAATAAAAACTACAAAAGGTAAGGAACCGTTAACTTAGCAAATAGCCTTGGCCAAGAACATTAAAGCCATATGCGCAATTTGAACAAAGGTTTTTTATGAAGATTTCCCGTCATAGCCGCCTCCGGTTGGCTAGATACTCTATGCTCATAATATTATATCGACACATAATCACATTCTGATACAAACACGCCATATTCCCGTGAATCTATTTTGAGACATGACTAAAATGCAACACTTCGGAGTATTGGGCTCGTGGGATTTGCTTATATACAAATCACCGTTATTCCCCAAAGTCGGCACGCTGCCAATGTTTTGATCATACCTACAAACAACTACACCGCACATCAAACTGAATACTTCCAAGAATACCGCTTGAATGGCAGATGTGAAAGGATTAATTTAAGTGTACGTGGTGGTCGTCGTACGAAACGTACCCCGACCATCACTCACTATCTCAAATATCTGTCTTCTTTTATTTACTTGTATTCAAACGAGCAATTCTTGTACATGTATAGTTTTTTTTATGGAATAGGAGGACAAACGAGCGTACGGGTCACCTGGTGTTAAGTGATCACCGCCGCCCACATTCTCTTGCAACACCAGAGGAATCACAAGAGCGTTGCCGGCCTTTCAGGAAGGTGTACGCGCTTTTTTTGAAGGTACCCATGTCGTATCGTCCCGGAAACACCGCGCAAGGAAGCTCATTCCACAGCTTTGTAGTACGTGGAAGAAATCTCCTTGAAAACCGCACTGTGGAGGACCGCCACACATCCAGATGGTGGGGATGATATCCTAATTTGTGGCGTGTCGTGCGAAGGTGGAGTAGTTATATATCTATATTAGCGTACGTATTTGGATGAAATTCTACACGGAGCTTTTTCTTTTCCGAGTTCAACCGCTCTCCCTCTCTCTATGAAATACGAGTTAACACGAGCGAACGGGTGAGCTGATGGTTAAGTGATCACCGTTGCCAACTCTTGCCAGAGAAATCACAGGCGGTGCTGAACTTAACTGTAAATACTGAGTTTTTATGTAAGAATTTTAATAATGAGTTCAATGAACCAATTATTATGAAAAACATAATATAAAGATCCCCCAAAAGTGTTCAATTCATAAACATTAATGATCAACTTGGTATTTGACACAAACCCGATAATATAAAACTGCGCCCATCACACTCAGATATACGATGTTATGTGAATCATAATACCGGTAGTATGTTACGCTAGCTGCAGCTGATCGAATTTCATGGTGACTCAGTCTTATTTTGTTATCTCCGAAAGCATGATGCAAATATAATTAAAATTATATCACTTATATAAACCATCATGACCTAATTAAATATGATATATCCAGTGCTATCTGTTTACAAGTTCGGCAGATATTACGGTTGATTCTGTTAAAAAAAAAAATGGCGCTTGTTTGTCAATGCAATGTTATTCTCGTTGAATACACTCAAAGGAATAATATTATATTATTGTGCATCAAATTTATAATTAATATTTCAAACACGACACTTCGGGTTTGTCAAAGCGTGTTGATTCCTACGCTCATTATGATTTCCTATAATTGGTAAGTGTTTGAAAATCTTGTTTTTTTTTAATGCAAAAAAGGAACGAGACGAGCAGGACGTTCAGCTGTTGGTAATTGATACGCCTTGCCCATTACAATGCAGTGGCGCTCAAGTGATTGAAAAAACCCAAAAATTCTGAGCGGCACTACAACTGCGCTTGTCACCTTAAGAAATAAGTTGTAAAGTCTCATTTGCCCAATAATTTCAGTAGCTACGGCCGCAGCGCCCTTCAAACCGAAACACAGTAATGCTTACGCATTACGCTTCACGGCCGAAATAGGCGCCGTTGTGGTACACATAATCTAGCCGGCTTCCTGTGTGCAAAGGAGCCTCCCACTGGTAAAATAAATGAATAGATTATGAATACATTGAAAGGAATAAAATATAATTGCGCATCAATTTTATAATTAATATTTCCAACACGGCACGTAGGACTGTTTGTCGAAGCGTGTTGATTCCTACGCTTATTTATGCTAGCGAATCATGTGTGTGGCAGAAGAAAAATGAAAGAATAACAGGTGAGAGATAAGTGAGAGATTAGCGTAGTATCATCATCATCATCACCAGCCGGAAGACATCCACTGCTGGACAAAGGCCTCCCCTAAAGATTTCCACGACGATCAGTCCTGCACTACCCTCATCTAACGTATTGCGGCGATCTTGACCAGATCGTCGGTCCATCTTGTGGGGGGCCATTCGAGGACTTTACTGCCCCAACAGCCATCTGTCCATCGAACTATGTGCCCTGCCCACTGCCACTTCTACTGGTACTAGCCGGCATCCGGTGCAAAGGAGCCTCCCAATGGTAAATCTTATGATTGTGTGTAATAATTATGGATAAAATAAGTAAAATGTTATCCGACCTTTACGAAGGGAATACGTTGTTCGTGTGAATATACTATTCGCAATGTAAAACAACACAGAAACTAATTCATTACGTTCAGTGAATGTGACCGCTTCGACCGCCTAGCGTCACGGTCGTTGGCCTGATTGGGGTAAGATGGCAGCATATTGTTAATTTCTATCCGCTAACTCGTGGGTTCAACACACTACCGTCTGTAGCAACATCTATGTCGTCGTGACACGGATAATGAAGCGATCTATCGATGTCTCATACACGGATAAAACAATGACTTCGAAGCAACATGTGTTTTATATTACATCATTCATCTTTTATTAATACCATTGTCATTAATTACTCATGTAGGGTTCGGAAAGTGAATTTCGTTGGAGACATAATAATATCATGGCTATTGGCTACTTTAATTGTGTTTTACTTAGATCATATTTTATACATCTAGATAGACTATGACAGCTGTGAAAACATCTCAAAAAAATAGACTTTAGAACTAACTTCTATTTTGCAGCAATTTACGCACACTAACACAGTGTCAAACAAATCGCGAGTGTAAGACGTAACTTGTCACGGACACTAAACTAATATTCCTGGCCTGTTTATATCGGTTGTGTAACAACAAGAGACTAGGCGCATATATAATCTAAGGTTTTTTCTTTGTTTAACGCGAGATTTACACATTTAAATAAAACACTTTTTAAAGGATTAAAACGCGTGTAATTGTAACTGTTTTTTTACATTGGTTTTTGCGTTAAGTTACATTTTTATTATTATTAACCCGACGTTTCGTGACCTTTTCAGACTGCGGTTGAGAGGAGTCGATATAGAACTATTTCTACTCGTCCCCCTGAAAATGCGCTCTGAATACACAGTTAAAATTACACGCGTTTTAATGCTTTAAAGTGTTTTATTTATATAATTTAATGGTTACTTCAGTTTTAGTAAAGATAAAGAAAACCAGTTATGTAATAGAATCCTTAATACATAAATATTCAAATATATACAAGGAACCAGTAATTAAGTAATGACTGTTGCCCACTCTAGCATCGCCTAATTTAATATATCCATTCAAGTTACGTAGGAATTATACGTATTACTCAGTGGCGTGCATATCATTAACGGTCGTTCCCAAAACACTATCTACAGACAGAGATAAATTACTACCTTCTACTGTCAGTAATTAGCTGTCCCAATGTACCCGATAAGTCATTCTTATCGCCTTATATTGGGACGCGTGAATTGAAATTTCCACATACAAACTTCTATCGCTGGTAAGCTATACGTCGTCCCATTGACAGGCAGCGTGTACGGATAAGGTGAGTTACCGTCGATAAGTTTATTGGGACAGAAAAGTCAACGATAGTTACGATTTTTATCACAAGTAAGAGATAGACTGAACATTGGGAACGGCCGATAGGCAATTAGGCAGTGCCTACCTCGTTATGAACCTAAATAAATATTGCACTAGTGTTAAAGTTAATTTACTTTAATTTGGTTCCGTTATTTTATAACCAAAACTTCCATTCAACACCCACTCAATATTTTTTTTCCAGAAAGCAATCTGTGCATATTCCAAAGCTCAACTACGAGTAGTTAGATTCACAGTGCCTTTCTAGAAAACCAATGCACGCCCCTGGTATTACTTACAATACCGAAATTTACTATGCTATGACACAGGTCAATTTATTGCGAACAGAATATTATGCTCTTACGAAACGTTTTACTATGAAGGAAAATCAACAACTGATACTGCGTCACAACCGAGTCGAGAGTCGCGTGTCATACTTAATTAATACTAACAAATATTACGTATTCTCATAATATTATGTTTTCCCACAAGACTTGTCTTAGCTCTATCGGGGAAACCGAATAGGTCGTGTTTTCGTTTGATATATCCGTGCACTCGTCGACTTATGACGTCATAAATTGGACACATCATAATATAATCATTTACGGCCGTTGTATCTATCCTAAGTTTAACTTACTTGACGTAGAGTGTAGACAAATATATCCTTTTACGCTCACTCACATTTCAATAACATATTGACAGATAGCATTGGACTATAACTATCGGTTCGAATATGTAGTAGTCCCGGGTTCGAATACCGGTAGGTGCAAGCATTTATATGTTGAATATGGACGTTTGTTTCCGAGTCATGGATGTTTAAATGTATTTATGTATGTTTAAGTAAGTATATTGTATTAAATATATCATTGTTTTATAACCCATAACACAGGCTATATATGCTTAACTTGGGGCAAGATAATTTGTGTAAAAAGTGTGTCAATGTTATTATTATTATTATAACTATATTGGACATAACTATGGATAGATAAGATCTTGTCATTAAACGGTGTCAGCAATGTATCCGTAAGTTAAACTAAGGGTAGATAGGTTATTGAAAACCGCCGTTAAGTAATTGTAAGCAATATCTAGATTACTACGTACTAGCGTACAAATTCTTTTTGTTATTTTAAATCATGAGATGTTATTTGTTCAAGCCGATGGTTAACATATTAAAAATAATTATTTTTGCATTTTGTTTATTTATTATATATAAAACGGATTAAAAACATACACGCTTTAATAATATAATATTGTTTATGTTGAGAGTTCGTTCTATAGTTCTGTTATTAAATTATTTACTCTTGAGTATAAAAACAGCATCAGTTTTGCTTCCTATATCGCATACGTGTGTCCAGGGCCGAATTTAATCTACAGCCCCGGGGCCTTCACAAAATAGGGGACCCCACAAAAGACTTCGAAAAAAAAAACAAATTCAGACCAGTAAACAACTTTTGCTTTGATTTTTTATCGCGTCCTATCTTTACCTGCAGTATTTTGTCCAAACATGATTATTAAATATAATTTAAATTTATTCTTGTTTCCGGTTATATTTATGTTTATTAAATAATAAAAGTATGTAAACTTGGTTTCACAATAAATTATTCATTGTAATACTCGACTGAAAATAATTGCCAATTTTAATTGCCCCGAGTTTTTCAGATCTCTAAATCCGGCATTGCGTGTGTCTACTAAAAATTTTAACTATCTTACTACTATCCTGTTCTGGTGATCAGGATTCAACGCCAAAGTAATGAAAACATTGTACTGTCATAACTTGATATAGTGCCAAATCAATTTTCAAGTTCAATCAGCCATCTTGAAATAATTCTTGAGGTAGTTTGGGCAGAACAGAGAATGGAGAAAAGTGATGGCAAAGGTAGACCTAGTTGTTCTATCGGGCATGTCTAGAGAACAAGGTCTAGAGGAGAGTTGAAGTGAAGTGTTGGTTAAGAGGAGAGAGTGAGAGAACCATAAGAAATATCGGAGGATTGTAGCAAATAGAATTACATAATATCTGTCTACTTCCGTCGGCGTTTGTAATATATATACTAAAAGAACCGAAAACAAAAACTATTCTATTTGAATGTATGTCAAAACTTATTGCGGTATTTCTTCTCTCTGAGAGCGCCATTTGTTTGGTAAGCTGTGGTAGAGCCTGAATGTAGATCAAAAATTTTGAGAGTGATAAATTTTAGTATGATAATTAATATTAATATGGCGTGTTAGAACGGACTGAAACAATGTTTATTAAAACTCGATTTAGTTTAGAACGTTGTGTGTTCTTTTTATGCCAATACGGTACGAGACGAGCAGGACGTTCAACAGATGGTAATTGATACATTCTGCCCATTACAATGCAGTGTCGCTCAGGATTCTTGAAAAACCCAAAAACTCTGAGCGGCACTACAATTGCGCTCGTAAGCCTAAGACGATAAAATGTTAAGTCTCATTTGCCCAGCAATTACACTAGCTACGGCTCCCTTCAGCCCGAAACACAGTAATGCTTACAAATTACTGCTTCACGGCAGATATAGGCGCAGTTGTGGTACCCATAATTTAGCCGGCATCCTGGGCAAAGGAGCCTCCCACTGGTAATGTATAACAATAAAGAACAACTATTTTCATATCCAGATAAAGCACACTAGACACACAATAGGAAGATATGGTAATTATTATCACTAATCACTATCATTTAGATAGTTAAGTAAAGTAGTACACACAGATAAGAATACCAGAACTACTTTTGATACTTGATCTAAAAATATAATTATCTATGACTAGCTGATACCCGCGACTCCGTCCGCGTACATACATGACTAAGGCCGTAGTTCTTATAAAAATCCTTCTTTCTTATGACAAAACATAAGAATTATCGTTCATAAATATTTTGTTTTCAAAATTTATTAGAGATAAAATTAACTTTATATTTTACCTGCTGAGAAAGTTGGAAAGATATATAAATTCTAATTAGTTATTTATTTTAAGCTATTCTTTAAATTTGTTTTTTGAACGACGGATGACAGCATCAAAGGAAAAATGAAATTGGTGTTTTTATTTAATTCCGAGCATTTTCATATTTATTCACCTTTTAAACCTTCTCTGGACGTCTACAAATAAATCAAGACCAAAATTAGCCAAATCGGTCCAGCCGTTCTCGAGTTTTAGCGGGACTAACGAACAGCAATTCATTATTATATATATAGATAGCATTTGCAAGAAACAGCTTAGGTACTATACTTAAATAATTTATACGTCTAGATAGAGTCTCTTGCTGTTAGACAACCGATAAAAACAGGCCAGGAATATTAGTTTAGTGTGCGTGACAAGTTACGTCTTACACTCGCGATTTGTATGACATTTTGTGTTTGTGTGCGTGCATTGCTCAAAATAGAGGTTAGTTCTAAGCTCTTTTTTTTCGAGGTTTTCACAGCTGTCATAGTATATCTAGGCGTATAAATGATCTGAGGTGCCATCGTTTATATCACGTTTAAATAGCATCGAAACACCGATATGAATTTAAAATTAAAAGTGTTTTAAAGGAGGCTTTGCAGGTTGATGCATTGGTGATTTGATCTCTCACAATAAAAAGACCATAATTAACTCCTTCAGTAAAAGGAAAATAATTATCAAGCCAATTACGTCTCATTTTAATTACTATAGTGCCCTCTGGAGTCTGTGCCGCCAGTGAAGTCAAAGAAGTAAAAGAAGCGGTGATGGCGGTAGTAAAATGGCGGCCAAGGCGCTATTTTTGAAGGACATTTGGATCCAAATCTCTCTATGCTTTCACGAGGCTATCGCACAACCAAATGATTACAAGTAAGTGATTCACTTAAAGATGGATCATAAAATGTCTGTTATTACACCGACATCTCATCACATCCTTCCATCACGAATACAATAGTACACCGTTGTACCACAGCAAAAGGTGATAACGTTAACGACAGGAACAAATATTAACTTGTTATGCCTACTATTCGGTTAAGTTAAGATAGTACTTGTTGGGCATTGTATATTGCTTCCACAATCAGATCTCATAAAATATACAAAACACAATATGTTGCGAAATTTAAAAGAATTGTCAAAATAGCCAAAATTTAATGCAATTTTATTAAAAAAAAGAACACCCGTTTTTGAAGTTTACTTCTTTAGGCGCGTTATGAAAAAATGATGAAAGTGAAATTTAAAGATGCGCGCGCATCATTGTTACACAAAAGTAACAGGTTGAATTTGGTACCTAAAATTTTCTGACATTTGCGACAATCGCTTTTTTTTTGGTTTCTTCGTCCATTATTAGGATAGGCAAAAGGTTCAAGCCCGTACAGCCGTATTTGTTATTAAATAATTAATTGTCAATGCCATCGTTGCAAGATTTTTACAATATTGTTATTTCTACAAACGTAGAATAGCACGAGAAATAAATAATTTAAAGGATTTTTGCTTTGTTAAGTCAAAGAAGTATAACTTCTTGCGTGCATACATAAGTACACACACACTTTTTTTGTAACAGGTATGAATCTTTTCCAATGTTTAAAATTTGAAGATCAAACAAAATAATTGAATTTGAAAAGTGGCATTACCGCCCGCACGATCACTGCACGTATAGACGTTAGTCATACTGCTACAAATAAATCAAGTACAGTATTAACTATTAAATAAATGCTAAAGGCAAGAGGGGCACAAGGCGTCACCGTTGCACAACGCTAACGACCGGTTTCCGAGCGGAAGGTATCGGTTGCCGAGTGCGAATGCGCCGCGTTGGCTAACAAGTAACAATCTGACGGTTTGCATGAACGAAGGTCAGTTTTATTTGCGAGCTTCTGATATGGTGATGTGAGCCGTGACATGCGCGAGGACCCCGAATGTGGTGATAACGAGTTCCTTGTCTGCATACAGATTAACATTTACGATATTATTCGCGTGTTTACCATATTTCATCTTTATTGTAATTACTACTATTTTTAACTTAACTTTTCAGTGCACATTATATCTATTGTTTTGGAATAGTGTTTTTGAAGTCGGTTGTTTTTTTTTATTTAAATTTTTTTATTGGAGTTTGAGGAGGATAGACTTGGTGATAAGTGATCACTGTTGACGAGACTCTGGCAGCACCAGATGATTTACAAACCTGCCTTTAAGTTACATCGTCCTGCATAGCACCCATTGATTATTTTAGATCCTTAGTTTAAGTGACAGACATTATTAAAGTCCTTGAAAGCCAAATACCACACAATAATTTGGACACGTCAATGTTGGAATTTGGCGGAAGGAATCAGCTTTTTGAATCACCTTCTGAGGTAGAAGCGGTTGATGACCACAATGAATAATGTTTGCATTAGTAAAATCCGAGTGATTTTTAATACAGAACTAGCTATTACTTGGCAAACATGCGGGTCTGGGGTCATAATCGACAGCTGCCAACAAAATTGGGTCACAAATAATGAGGTTATTAATGGCATTGTTTATCACCACGTACAGTTACACGTGTTGACAGGATGTAACAGTACCTACATTAGTCTCTATTATACTTTTAGTATGTCAATCTGATAGCGAATTCACATAGCGATAGAATTAAAACAATACAACAATGTATATCAATTTGATAACGACAAATATCGTAAATTAATATAGAATAATCTATGTACATAGGTCAGTAGACTATCTCGAAGCTGATTCCGCAACAGAAAACACATTGAGGCAGATTCAGGGTGCGGGATAAAGATTTGATCGAGGAAAACCTGAATAGACTTTGATATGACTAGGAAATAAAATATTCTGGGACAGGGACGACAGTCGCAGAAAGAGATGATATAAAACCATTGAAAGCCTACAAATAAAGGGAATGACAATGATATATATCATTAAGTCTATTTACTTGTATCAAACTAAAGTACTAGAATTTCAAAAATTCGGTCTGTCTCAAACACGATAGTATGTCGATTATACTGTTATAGCCTGTGTTTAATTTTCACCAAAACTTCATCTTTCCTTTTCAGTCGAATCGATTGTATCGAAATGATTATTCCTGTCTTCATACATTATACCTACGCAGGAAGACTTAAAATTTAAGAGAATTTAATTTTAACTACTTAACAAATTTGTTTTCTTACTCTTGGTAAAGTTCAGTGGAACATTCAGGTCAACCGGCTGTGAACAAACGTCATATATTTCCTTTTAACATTAAAATTTCGCAACTTGAAGCCAAGTAGTACAACAAAAGTTTTTATAACGAACACGCAATGGAACGAAAGATAAGAGTTTATGTAGATAGGCGAGTGTAAGAGACGGGAGACGAGAATTTCGTTCGCTGTTGTTCTTTGTGTGTGGATAAGTTCTAAGGAGTGCTAAGGTCAAAGATGTTTCAATTAACATCGTACAAGCTTACTTTGATTACAGAACACTTAGCCGTACGCGATCCCATCAAAATGCAATCAGAATAAAACGAATTTGCCGCTTTAATTAAGTCTGATACCGGGAAACGAACACACGACCCTGGCCTTACGTGAACTCACATTGATGCAACGACGTTTCGAGAATTTCGCGAGGAGAAATCATTTTTGAAGACATTTTACACGCTCGAAGGACTACGGTTAACATTTTTTATAAGGATGTTACATCAACGTTGTTGTGTTTCTGCAATTGTTTCTACGTAATTGCTTATAGCTGTTACATTTGTTGTATGATTTAGTAACGATTTTATGAAAAGGGATAAACGTAGAGATTAGTGGGCATTTGATTAATGTACCACCGACTGTGTTATTTTTTAATATTAGAGGGGGAAAACGGGCAAATAGGCCGCCCATGTATATGGCTTTTAAGATGTGAATACTCAAATGCTACAAACTTGAACGCATGTCAGACTACACAAATAGTACGAGCATAAGGTATTGGACGTAAATGACGCTTTCTACATTACACCTACAATGATCAAGTAATAATGAAACTCTGTAGACAGAGTACTGCTTATAAAAACATAAAAAAGTAATCTATTACTTTTTTATGTATAAAATTCGGACGATTCGACGCGGAGAGGTGTGCGAGGTTTCATGATATTTCATATACAGAATTCTAAAATTCGTTTCGATCGACGCGTTCGGCTCGGTTAAGTGTGCGTTCACCTTAAAACCAAGATGGCTAATCCTAAAATGGCCCCCGCTCAAATAAAAATAAGTTTCATTTACAAGCGTTTCATGTCATATCTTGAACGATAGCATGAAACCCATCGTGTGCAAGTCAAATGTTTTACTTTAAAAAATGTACCATTTAAATCAATATAAAATGAATATTGTCGAATTTTTGTAGGAAAATAGTAATACCTTGTAATGTGTAGGTATAAATTTTAAATAGGTTATATAGATAACGACATAGTTTGAAGTTACAATGATGGTAGTAGAAGTATATAAGCTTTTGGTCAACTCGACAATATCCCCATAGAGCACGAAATTATTAAATTCTAATGATTAATAAAAAATCGATTAAGTGGCAAATGCCCTTCATTAAAACGTAATAAACGAAAGAAAAATAAAACGTAAAGCAAAGGGTGCTGACAAAAACGGCGATTGTCAAACGAAGGTCGAATATACACGACAAAAAGAAGTTTTTTGGTGACATTGAATTGAATTAAACAAGAAATACGTTACACTAACTAAACACGCATTATCCAGCTAAACAAACCAGCGAAAATTATCTCACTCGACTCTATGAATACACAAACTAAAACAAATACAATAACAACGTAAACAATATGTTTGAAAAATAATTGCTATATAATATATACAACAACAGCCATCACCAAAATTAGAACAAAGCACAAAATTACAACAAAAATGTTAAATGTCATGTGTATCTTGATGGTCCACTGTAAAAACCACTATCAAAAACAATATTGATACTTAAATCAAAATAGGAATATTTACGTCTAGTAAAACATTTCTTAAATCCATCATATATTTCATATAATACATTCAAAAAACGTTTATTTATATTAAAATAATAACCTGAAATACATGCCATGCAATTATTATAAATAAAATAATTCAATAAAACAGTTCATAAGAACCTTTATTTATAAAGGTTTTTATGCTAACTGTACTTTTTGTAAGGTTGACATAACAGGGTATGTGCTTAAAGACAGACAGATAAAGAAATAATTAGAGTAAAAAATCAAATGTTGTTGAAGGCTAATTTAAAGCATTTCGACAGAAAATGTAAAATAAAAGCCAAATTTTCAATCCCTCGCAGCAAGTGTAAACAATAGAATACAACATGAAATAGTACTGAATTTTTAGTAGCTAATTCTCCAGATGCAACTACATACTTATGCTAACTGTAATCTGACTTTAAACCAAGCTTTAAATTTTCAATGCAATACCATGCACTCATAAAGATTATATGCCAATAGTCCTACCAGTAAACTAAGTATCTACAGCTCGTAATATTGAATTATTTAATTTCAAGACTCCGTGTACCACAAAAACCTGCAAAAAGAACACGTCAGCTGCACGTTTCTTACGCGTGTGGATTGGAGTCCATAATATCTAGTTTATTGAAGTACAAGTACAGGTATCTCGAACCCTTGTCAAAGATATAGTAGCGGCAACATAATTACCTGAATAAAATACGTTGCAATCGTTTTTTATTTATTTAAAAGGACTACAAACGAGCGTACTTGTGACCTGTTGTTAAGTGATCACCAACCATAGCTTTGTAGTACGTGTAAGGAAGTTCTTTTTATTTTATTTTAAACGTTTTATTTCTCACTCGTTCAAATTGGATTGGAAGACACCAATGGTCGTAGATTAAGGGGGCCTTTTTGAGAGTCAAGCGATCGAATTCAAAGACGAATGGACGACATTTACACACACGCACGCAACAATTATTAGAATGATTTGTGGAGTATAGAGAATAGATAATTGGCCATAGAATTTCTTTTTTATTCATAATACGAAGTAAAGGTCTCGCCCGACAGTCTGTGTATAATGTCTCGCCTTGAGATCATAATGGAAAAAGAACAAACATTGAAATCAATTATGAAGAGGTTTATTCAGGGTCAGTCAAAATATATACATGGAAACATGATATTATTATTATCTCAAGTGAAATATTTCGGTACATTTTAAAGAATAACATTTCGCAAAAGATTGAAATTTGGCAGTTGATATTTTTACGGAGAACACTTTTTTTTCAACGAAAATAAGGGACGTGAGCCAGAATGTTCAGCTGATAGTAATTGATACACCCTGCCCATTACAATGCAGTACCGCTCAGGAAAAATTCTGAACAACTACAATTGCGCTTGTCACCTTGAGACATAAGTTGTTAAGTCTCATTTGCCCAGTAATTTCACTAGCTACGACGCCCTTCAGACCGAAACACAGACAGAAGTAATGTTTACAAATTAAGGCTTCACGGCAGAAATAGGCGCCGTTGTGGTACCCATAATCTCCGGATTCTTGTGCAAAGGAGCCTCCCACTGGGAAACCTATACCATTAGTCTGGTTTTAGAAGCAAAGGTTATAATGCAATCCATATTCGATATATTTTTTTAATATTCAACCTTCATGGACGCGACCACAATCTTAAGGTACCTGTTATTTTTAATTATATATAAATGAAATAGTAACGATGGATGTTGCCATGTTTTGGGATACAATGGGTGACGCTGTAATATTTTTGACGCTGACTGTACCTATATATGATTAAAAGCTGTCTGTTTAAGTTTCTACTGAAAATGGAGGTAGTTCGTCATTGTCGCCCATATCAAAAAATCTAACAAGCAACAAGTAAACAGTAACACAATAAATAGTTGCACTTGTAAAACGAATTTCTGTCGAAGTAACTGAAGTATCCGAAAAACGTACTTAAATCAGACACAAAAAAGGTTACTTTGTGTATAAACACGAACCAAGGTTGTTCATTATCTTCCGCGCAATGACGATGCGGTTGTTGGAAAAGACCTCGACAACTTTTCCTGCTTTTCGATAATGGTAATTGTCACTAAAAAAAAACTAAAGAAATGTGGGTAGTTTGTTATCTCTTCCTTTTGTTGCCAATATACATTAAAATATTCATTACGAACTGTAATTATTCCATTCAATTCATTTTATTTTACTTTAACGAACTCCTATGCAATTATTAATAATTTTAAATAAACTCTTATTATCTCACTTTAATGATTATTTGCAAATATTACTTTTTTTAAAGCCTCATGTTAATCGTAAGAATATAATTAACATTATGGCACGACGATAATATCATTAATTAATCTATTAAGTATGAATTATATTAATAAATATTTATTTTAATAACTTAAGTCAGTTTGGAAAAAATATTGCTGATGCGAAGGTTAAATACTGTTCAAAACAACAAAAACCTAAATTAAATTTACAAATATTTGTAAATTTTAAACGTTGGCATAATATTGGTATAATAAGGTTGGTATTTTAAGTATTTGTTGAATCACAATGTTTGTGAACTTGTCGACCTATACACCTCAGCGCAGTGACCCTGCCTACTGAGCTAGAGGTCCCGGGTTCGATCCTGGTAAATGCAAACATTTATATGAAAGTATTGTTTCAGAGTTTATATTATGTATTTATGTATGTTTAAGTAAGTAGGTATATTGTATTAAATATATCGTTGTCTTGTACCCATAGTACATGCTTTGCCTTGTTTTGGGCAAGATAATTTGTGCAAATATGTGACAATAATAAAAAAATTATAAAAATAAAAAAATAAAAAGTTTAAAAAAGTTGTTTTTTTTAATACTAAAAAAAAAGTTTTTCGTGTTCCGTAACGGGTCGCTGGTTCCATGCCCGCTCGCACATCTATGATGTTGAAACAACTCTTCCATGTATGGATGAGATATGTTCGAGGATTCTCGGGTTTCCTATGATATCATAGAATTTATATGGAATGAAATATACATAATAGACCATAAGAGGTGTGTAAGTAGAGTTTATTTTTTTTTTATCATCAAACGATACCCAACAACGTATTATAATGAGTTTTGATAGAAATACATCGAACTGCTCGAATAAATGTTTTTAAAATTTTAAATTAGTTATATTAAAAGCAAAATTATAATATTGAACGTTTAACAAAAATCAATTAAACTGCTCAATAGACGATTTATAAATTTTTACAAAAGAAGAAAATGGCGAAACGCTTAGAAATAAATACTATGAATGCGCATAGTACCTCAAACTTCATCTAAATACAATATTTCCTTTAATAGCGCCATCTCACGACAAACGATAGAAGCGCTTACTGCATTTGAGAACACTTTCCGAACGGTATATTAACTGCTCGCGAAATAAGTAGATGGCACCACTTACATAGTTACTCTACCTACGAGTCAAACATCAGTGTGTATCATAAGTCGGAAATATATACAAAAAATATTACTCCATTTTTTTTAATTAACTCGCATGATTGTTATGTATGATTTAAATTTAAATATAATGCTAATATCATTTAATGTACCCATTGTTTCACGATAATATAAGATGGGTACATTTAGTGTAAAAATTACAAGGACTTATTGTTTATTATATCCACCCATAGAAAATAATTTTGTGGTAGGATGTAACACAACACTGAAATCTGCAACCGGCCGTTTCCAAGTAATTTACTACACAGAAAAGTTATATTCATTGATACACAGTTAATAACTTAAAGCATTAAATATATGACTCGTAATAGCCCAAACACATGATCGGATTTAGTACGGCCGAACCATCGGACGCGGTCTGGTAAGAGACCCCGCAAACTGCAGACTTTTGATCGGCCGATAGTTTGGTTGGTTTCTTAATCAGTATGAAGATGTATGAGAGTGCGCACATTATAACGACTCGGTATTGGCCGACAAAAAAGTTTGATGGGCTACACGATTGCCTTCAAACTGAACTGTCAGCAAGTTTATCAGCCTACTGTTAAATCAGTACAGCGCTCTTCTAGGCGCGCACACCACCGATTGTTTAGTCGGCCAGACTCATCAATATCCGATTTAAAACTAATAGCGAATCGTCCCTAAAACTGTCGGCCGATAGTTGCTAGTGTTCGCACTCATTACAGACTCAACTGTTTAGTCGGGACAGTGTGCGCACTTAACAGCTGAACTCAACCAAACTATCGGCCGATTGAAAGTCTGCAGTTTGCGGGGTCTCTAACGGACCATATTCGATGGTATGTTATATTGTCCGTCACATAAAATTATTATTATTACCGTTCGGACCGCACCACTACCGAGTACGGCGCCAGACCGTCCGATAGTCCGGCCGTACCCAATCCGACCGTCTGTTTAGGCTTTATGGATGAAACTACCAATACTACTGCACAATGACCCGAACGTAACCAACGTACGAAATCGTTTTCGACGATTGTAATAAATTAATCATTCAGATTCATTACGCTCAATTGATTTGCAACGATGAAACGCAGTAACGTTAAATGATCACTCATATAAAGGTTGAATACTGGTTCAGACTACCCAGGCTTTTTTAATGAGAAAAACTTACGAGACGATAAGTCATACGCCCACCCCATTACAATGTGTGCCATTTGCTCAGGATTTTTGATGGAAATCTAAATTGCGCCACTCGCTTTAAGGCATAAGTCTCATATGGCCCAGTAGTTTCACAATCCACAGCGCCCTTCAAACCAAAACACAATAATGCTTACTTATTACTGACTCACGGAAGAAAAATGCACCGCTCTGGTACCCACCTAGCTGTGCAGAATCTTCTTCTCATTGGTAAAAATGCAAGAAATTTCCTATCCAACATCCAAGCTGGTCCGAGCGTCAACTCGTGAACGGGTACTGCTTGTGATGCCAGGTCGACCTGGTATAGTTCATTTATTCATTCTTTAGTACTTTTATGAAATATCTGATTATTACTTTGAACAAGATTAATATATTGGCTACAGCATCTTACAAGTTACAATCTAACTTGTAATGAATATTATATTGTAAAATACTCTATTTGATTTAATAGAGTAGCCGAAGAGTTACTTGTATGTTTTTTTTAGAAAAGGAGGACAAACGAGCGTACGGGTCACCTGGTGCTAAGTGATCACCGCCGCCCCCATTATCTTGCAACACCAGAGGAATCACAGTTGCCGGCCTTTAAGGTGTACGCGCTTTTTTGAAGGTCTCCATGTCGTATCGTCCCGGATATACCGCACAAGTAAGTTCATTCCACATCGTTGAACGTGGAAGAAAGCTCCTTGAAAACCGCACTGTGGAGGACCGCCACACATGAAGATGGTGGGAGTGATATCCTAACTTGTGGCGTGTCGTGCGAAGGTGGAATTCGGCGGCAGGAATCAGGTGAAACTACTCTTGGGAACACTCCCCGTGAAAAATGCGGTAGAAAATAAACAATGTTCTTCTACTACCAGCTCTGCTTTTCCGAACATATAGTTGATTCAGTAATTAAAATATCTCAGTGACGATTGAAATGCACCTAATTGAAACAAGTTTACTTTTTTTACTTTGAAAAAATAATAGCATGACCTGAGATACGATTGGTGACAATAACAAATTTAATCCGAAGTGTTAATACTAAAATATTCGGGCAGACAGCATTAATTCAGGCAATGAATATTATCGCTGAAATTAACATCATGTTGGCATTTCTACATTAAAAACTGATAACAATTCATCAATTGAAAATATAAAAAAAAGCTATTCAATAGTTAAAATTAATTTTTTTTGCGCTGTCATGTCAAGGCGAACCAGATAATCATGTGTTAAGGATAAACGTTACTGGGACCCAAAATATAGGGGCGTGCATTGTTTTTATAGTATAAGGTAGGCACTGCAGATCTAACTATATAGTCGTAGTTGAGCTTTGGAATATGAAAAGATTGTTCACCGTAGGTATATACCCCCTTATTCATAATAGTCTGCTAATTTAAAGCATTGCTAATTCTCACTCTGTCTTCTTCTATTGACCTAAGTCAGAATGAGAAAAAACACTCCTTAGCGGCTGTTTAAAGTTAGCGGACCATTATGAATAAGTGGGGTTAGTATCTAGCGCAAGGAAAAATTGTATGATTGGTTGTTAAATAGAAGTTTGGTTATAAAATAACGGGACCAAATTAAACCACTTAAATTAACTTTTACACTAGTGCTATATTTATTTAAGTTCATAACGGGGTAGGAACTGCGTAATTGCCTATATGATATGCAAGCCACTGCCAAAATATTACAGACTTTCACTGTTATGGAGGGATGTCCATTTATATGATAGTTATGTCCATTTATTGTAATAATCACGGCCAGTTTTAGAACACTACTTACTAGGGCCAAGTTGAGCCCATTTATTGTAACATAAATTGTGTTCCGAAGAGCTGTTTAACCTGATTCCTGCCGCCGTATTCCACCTTCGCACGACACGCCACAAGTAAGGATATCATCCCCACCATCTGGATGTGTGGCGGTCCTCCACAGTGCGGTTTTCAAGGAGTTTTCTTCCACGTACTACAAAGCTGTGGAATGAGCTTCCTTGTGCGGTGTTTCCGGGACGATACGACATGGGTACCTTCAAAAAAAGCGCGTACACCTTCCTTAAAGGCCGGCAACGCTCTTGTGATTCTTCTGGTGTTGCAAGAGAATGTGGGCGGCGGTGATCACTTAACACCAGGTGACCCGTACGCTCGTTTGTCCTCCTATTCCATAAAAAAAGAACGGTTAGTTTTAGTACAATAAGCAAAATGTACTCAACTAATAAAAATAAAGCCAAACGGTCATAGCAGTAACTTTTAGCAAAATATTTGCGGATACTGACGTGACATTATACTGTCGAGCTTAGTAACTGTTATACATTTTCTAGTTAAGCCAGCTGTGATTAAATAGTTAATGCCTTAAAATAAAATCAGAAAACTTTCATTGCAGCACGGTAGTAGCATTTTAGGTCATTTTTATTTTTAGACAGATGCGTCAAAACGCTCTGTAACTTTAACAGATCATTTTCATTGATGATAGATAGATAACCCTCATTCACGAGTAACAAAACAATTTCTAACACTACACCATCCACTGATAAAGTGATATAATGCAATAATCAAAAATATGTACATGCAATTTCAAGATGATCGTCTCGTAATTTGTATGTTAATTGTTTTCAAATTAAGCACCGTAATGCGTAGTGAATCATAATAGTATCTTTATCTGGGGTCACCATGAACGGAAACAGACCGTTATAGGAAACTGCTTGTCTTATAACAGTAAAAGAAGTATACACAGCATTTTTCACCTTGTCACTAGTTTTACTAATAAGCGTTGCTTCAATGGTGTTCATTATCTGATCTTGTTTTCATTATCATCATCATTTTAAGGCGGAAGACGTCCAGTGCTGGACAAAGGCGTCCCCCCGAAGATCGCCATGACGATCGGTTCTTCTTCAGATAATTTCTGATCCCATCTCGCAAGGAAACTCCGAACATAGCCCTCTCCATTGCCCTATGAACGACTATGAGCATCCGTATAAGGTCCATAGCCAGACCATGTCTGCGTTCCCTATGTCATCACTGGCAACACACACTGGTTGTCCATTGTCTTCACACACTGTGATATTTGGGACGAGAAGATTTAACGGAGCTTGCCGAACGCTGCCTATCAGATTTAGATTCGACGAGTGACGTCTTTCCAGAAATTGGACCTCCCAAACTGGATTATTTGTCCAAGGTAGACGTTCTCGTCAACAACTTCGAGAGTTCAGTGTCCCAAGTGTCAGACATGTGACATGGACATTAAGACATCTATCATGCATCTTTATATACTTGTAATTTAAATAAGATACATACTACCCTGAAGTATTTCAATGGGTCCATTTTAAATATTTTACTTGATGAAACTTACCCCTTTCTTTTGCCTCTTTAATTTTGTTCTCTAATAACTTAAGAGAATAAGGAGGTGTGATAAAAACCTTTGAGAATCCCTTTTAGATGATATTACTATACTATAGCGCTGCCTCGTGTCAATAACATGAGATAGCGCCCCTGTGATCGAATTAGGTTTTGAATTAATTATAAATTTTAATGACATATCACATTTTATTGGCTATATAGCTGCAGTGGCAATATCTGGGAGAGCATAACTCATGATAGGCACATTAGTTATTACATTCATATATTTCTTGTGCAATAGCGGGATACAATTGAGTCATGCGGTCCGTGTCTATATTTAGGATGAGGGCCAGAGGTCCTATTGCGATAAATTATCGAACACTATTATCTATGGAATGCTTTCGAATATTATAACGTTTTGCGTCAAACGAATGTAGTTTATTTACTTTGAGATGTAAATTTTTTCGTATTGTTTATTTATAGCCCCAGTGAGTAATTCGGTGTTTCCTACGCGCATCGGAGACATTCCATAATATGTTACTTCGTGAAAAAGTGGATAAGAGTAGATTTAATTATTAATAAATACAAATTACACTGATTTCTATTTAAAAAAATATAAAAACTGTCTTATTGCACAGAGCTTACAGCCATTATGCTTTGAAATATTTTCTCACAATATTTGGCCAAACCCCATCAAGCTGGCATTCAATTTATACTATGGTGCTAAACCAAGTACAGAGTTAAGATACGAGATAATACATACTGCCACATAGCAAACTCGTCATTTATTATAGGTAGTAGTAGTAACATGCTGTAGGTATGCCTTACTGCGTGATAACATTAGCTGTTTTAAAATTTAAGCCAATCTTAGATTTGAATACCGGAACATTGTTTGAAAGAAATTCTAGAGTATTTATGTGAAAGTTAATATGTAGTAAAAAGTGTCTATTTTTAAATAGCTCTGTTATCACACCTTTTCAATACCTTCGGTGTCCTTCTGGAGACAGAACCTCATGTAAAAAATCTTTGTTTATTTTTGTGTTATGGTTTCGACACAGTATTCCTATTAGAACAAATCTGCAACGCTTAATAAGATTGAAAATAACTTTGCCATGCTTCACAACAATTAAATGACTGTATTATTCGAGTTATTATCGTAAACTTGTAGTAATTTTACGTTTTACAGTTTGGCGAGCGACGCGGGCGGTGAAAGTGGCCCGGCGTGTTTAGATTCGCACAACGCCCCATTTCGCTCGCCTTTCCAAACAGCTTTTCTCAGAAGCCATTATTTACAAGTCAAACACTAAAATTTCATAACAGAATACATTTCGTTCGATTTATAGGACGATATTGATAAGTGCTTGGACGGACCATTTACACGACTTTTTTTTCGTATATTAAAGAATAATGAAGATGTTTTAGCTGTGTGAAATGAGTCTTTTCTTCAGTGCCTCCTCTGCAATACTTAATTGACTGCTCACTGAGTATGATTCGGCAGAACTCAAAATTTTTAAACGTTAAATTTAAATTTGGCCGGATCACACCATTGGATTAACGGAAAAGGCTGATCGCCTATAAACAGACTGCCATGTTATCTGCTGTTTCTTTTCCGTCAAGGAAAACTACAATGGATTAATTAAATAAACATCTTATAGCGGACTAGCTCATAAAAGTGACTATTGATCATTTGATAATCTGTCCTTTCGTCTTAATGAACTAAACACAGAACACACCCAACTTGCAAATCCGATAAAGTGCTGATAGTATTATGATAGTACAAGTTTACAACTCTACGATAACGTAAGTACTTAATATACAATTGATATAAAATGAGTTTAACTATATTTGTACCAGTGGGAGGCTCCTTTGCACAGGAAGCCGGCTAAATTATGGGTACCACAACGGCGCCTATTCCTCCAGTTAAGCAGTAGTGTGTAAACATTACTGTGATTTGGTCTGGAGGGTGCCATAGCTAGTGAAATTACTGGGCAAATGAGACTTAACACCGTATGTCACAAGGTGACGAACGCAATTGTGGTGTTGCTCAGATTTTTTGGGTTTTTCAAGACTCCTAAGTGGCTCTACATTGTAATGGGTAGGACGTATCAATTACTTTATTGTTCCTTACTTTCATAAAGAAAAAAAAAGAAAAAAATATATATTAACCATAAAATATAGATATAAGATCAGCTTTGTCTTCCAGAGGTTGACCATGATTACATGTTTCCTAACTGCCACGCTTCTTCGTTTCCTTCCAGTTTTAACAACCTTTATGCAAGCTCTCATATTCTTGCCACTCTAGAACAGGCCGCTCTTTAGAACATCCCCCGCTTGATACTGAAAGTCACGCCTGGGATTCCCAACATATATTTTTTCACGCTCATCCATTCTAAATACGCAACCAAACAATTCATGCAAACCGTCTCATTGTGAATCATCATATTATCAAACTTGTAGTTTTGTATCCACAGTATTTAAACAGGCGTATCGAGGAGACTCATATACCAAAATTTAGAATCTTCTTCCTTCCTTGCGCGGTGATTCCAGGAGGATAAGACATGAGTAGATGATAGGATGCCTTCAAACCTATCTAAAAGCTATGATTCCTCAGCAGTTTCAAAGAAGAATGGACGGGGGTATTCACTTACCATCCCTTGAACAACTCGCATTTTTCATCCTATTCCATAAAAAAATATCACGTTTTATATAGATATTTCCCTTGCAAGTAAGTCAGACCAGTCTACCAGTGGGAGGGTAATGAATGGGTAGACCGTATCAATTACCATCAGCTCAACGTCCTACTCGACTCGTCCCTTATTATCATAAAAAAAGACCGTCTGGCTGAAGCGTAGGTATGTCAATGAGCAACAAAAAACGACATAAAAGCATTATCACTCCAATATTTGTATAATAACAACGTCGCGAGTACAACTGAACTTTATAGAAAGTCCGCGTGAGTCAACTTTCGCGGCCGAATTCGAGAGAAAGTAGTCCTGGGCGCCAGCCGCATACATTATATCACTTTATCCGCTAATATGGATTATATCATCGCCTTATAACGCCTGGCAAATAAAATCCTTTATTGAAATCGTTCTCACGTTACGTAACCACGCGGAAGCTATTGAAATAAAAAAAAACTGCCAAGCGTTTATCGCTTCGGTAAAAATATACATCAATAGAAACTAGACAGACTGGGGCACAATTTTTGAAGTTATTGCTTTTTTTTTATTGTAATCGAATGAGATTGAGATGTCACGCTCGGATAAATCCAGCGCTAGTTCGGGTAGTCTTTTTAATGGCTGAGGAGAACAAACGAGCGTACAGGTAATTTGATGTTAACCGCAACGCGCTATCCTGAAACAGCATAGGGATCAGAAGGGCGTTGCCGGTTTTTGTGAAGGTACCCTAAGGTATGTGGCATCGAGTTCCATGAAAATCACATTGTGTAGGAACGCCATACACCAAGATACTAAGTGGGGATGATACCCTAAATTGTGGTGTGTTGTGCGAGGGTGGAATTCCGCGGTCATTCTTCGAATGTCATTCCCCAGTATGATGGATGTACGTGGCGGATAGTTTCTTGACGACATGGAAATCTTCAATACCAAAGGACTAGAAAGGTGCCGTCCTTTAAAGTGGGAATATTCTTTACGTGGTTTGGTTCGAGAATGCTGTAACAGGTAGGTGATAAGTGATTACACAGTGGCTCTGCGGAGCAAAAAGTGATCATCATAAGAGATCACTTCCGCCTGTTTTTCCTTTAAATCAGAACATGTCTGAATTGACTTAGAATACCGAAAATAAACTCTAGTTATAACCCGTTTCTCTAAATTAATATAATTAGCAGTATAAAAAAAATATTATAGTGTAGTATGATATAAAACATCGAATGGTTGTTGTACTTTATCGGCCTTACAAATAAAATTGGCATAAAGTTATAACTAAGCATAAACCAAGAATATGTAAAATGTTTACAAATAGACATTTTGCTTGCGAATGGTTTGTTCGGACGTATAACGTTTCCCGCGTTTATTTGTAAGGCAGCTTGTCATTCGGAAAACTTAAGAATTATCATTGTATTGACAGTGTTGTCAACGATATTGTAATCATTTTGCATTTTCTTTGTTTATCATCAGTTATAACTTTATACCAAGTTTATTTGTAAGGCCGTATATGTTTTTCAAATCACATGTAACTAATAAATTATATATTGACCTCGGAAAGTTTCCAAAAATGAAAATTAAACCGGGTGGTTGTCTTATATTTTAGTCATCAATTATATTTAGTTAATATTTATTTTGCTCTAAGCAAGGTCACTGGCATGTATGAACGACTGAAACACACAATATAACATAATATATTCAAATTATCCCGTTCCGTCATATTATGGTATATCAAACGATTTTGCCAATGTTTGAATAAATTATGAGCCATAGAAAAATAGAAGAATACGATGCATCAAAATAGAATGACGACCTGTATAGCCGAGTGGTTAGCAATCCTACCTACTAAGCTAGAGGTCCCGGGTTCGAATCCCGGTATTATGGAAGTTTGTTTCCGAGTCATGGATGTTTAAATGTATTTATGTATGTTTAAGTAAGAATATTGCATTAAATATATCGTTATCTTGTAACCCATAACACAGGCTATATATGCTTAACTTGGGGCAAGATAATTTGTGTGAAAAGTGTGTCAATATTATTATATACAAAACAAATATTCGAAATAATTATGGATCCTAAATCTATTAGTGAAAATCCTGCGTACATTCCACAATCATATTGGGGACACTATAAAAGAGCCTGGACGACAGTACAAAGAGTAAGACAGTTTGCATCGATGCGAGACAGGTACTTATGCAAAAGAAACATTTTTTTTATTGAATGGCAGCTGTTTTGTCCGCCTCCATGAAGTGGAGAACAAACAAGCGTACGGGTCATCTGATGTTAAGTGATCACCGCCGCCCACATTCACTTGCCACACCAGAGGAATCACAGGAGTTTACGTGCTTACAGCTTTTATTGCGGGGTATATATATGCATCGTCGTATCGTCACGGAAGTACCGGAAGTACTGGATCTCACAGCTTTTTACGTAGGAAGAATTGAGTTGTGAGACTGGGTGTGTTTTACAAGTTATGTTATTGATGGCATACTTATTACTGGACTGACCTAAAGACAAACCGCATTTGTATGAACAAAAATGACACTTGAAACCCATATATGTAAATGGGCGGTTTACTTTTTAAAAGTAAGGAGTCCAAAACAAATAACTCAGGTATCTCCTTTCGCTTTCAATATCTGGCGTGCAATTTACGGAAACATCGTGCGAGCCAAATTAGCGTGTACGTGTGTGTTAACAGTGTTTATTTACAGAACTAGTACTGGAAGGTCGAAACGCTTTAGCAACTCATCGCTATGGAAACCACAGACTAGTAAAATCTTGTAATTTGCTTCTTATTTACATAGGTACATGGAAATACTACGGTGTTATACACTATGCTTGGAATTTCCTTATGAGGTCCATAGGACAACCAAAGTTATAGCCCTGATGATTGCAAAACTGAAGTGGCAATGGGCATATAGCTCGAAGGACAGATGGCCGTTGGGGCAGTAAAGTTCTCAATCGGCACCATGTACTGGAAGACGCAGTGTTGGTAGGCCTCCTACAAGATGGACTGGTCAAGATTTCCGGAATACCTAGATAGGATGAGGGCAGCGCAGGATTGATCATCCTAAAGATCTAGCCTTTGCCCCGCAGTGGTCGGCTTTTGGCTGAAGTGATGTCATCGCATGCCCAAGTTTATCAAATAGAAGATTCATTCCTTAGCGTATTTTCGCCATATTAACGACCCGACCAAAGAGTGCATTGGTAGGGTGGTTTAAAGCGATTTTTTCAAGCAACATATCACGGATTCGATTTACTTTGACTTCACGTGATTGTACTTATAATCGAGCGAGTGCATGTGTCATATTATGGTATGAGAGACACGCCGTTGAGTTTTTCGTTACTTTTCGGAACATATGGTTGATTCAGTAATTAAATGAAATATTATTAAAAACTCACTGCGAAAACTTCAGCCAACTATAGCTGGTTTCGAGGTACAGCCAGCTAATAATAGTATGTGAACAAAGATTATGTTCGGTTACTTTTTTAGTTCATTCATGTAAGAATTATGTGTATCTATGCACTTGAGCATGGGAAAGGACATAGGCTACATTTTATCTCAGTAAAATCCATTGCTCCCGCGGGATTTGTGAAAAACTGAAATTCACGTCGATGAGATATAACTATTCCAATAGTAGGTTTAGTTTGCCATAGCTATCTTCCTCAAAATAAGATTCATATAATGAATATGTTGGGAACAGGAGCGAAAACGGGAACCGGAACTGGAATAGGACATGAGATAATCTTCAATTCCAAACTTTTAAAAACCCTTTATGTACGCGGACGAAGTCGCGGGCATCGGCTAGTAAATATATAGTTTTGATTTGATTGATGTTCCAAAGCTGCCACCTCCATATATACAAAATTTTATATCAATAATTCAAATTATTTGTTCAAAAGATAAAGATCATATTTGTTGGAGGGGTCATGTCGTCGTTTTCATTTCATTAATTGGGCTAATGGTTCTCGAGTTTTAGGGCAGCATACATAAAAACACACATTATATTTTATAATATTTTCTTATATAGAGTAATAAGTACTGCGTTCATATATTTTGTAACGTTGGTAATAACCTATAGCCGAGCGATTTCGGTAAACGGGTTAGTACACTTCCCACCAATAATGAACACTCACCAATTTACTACATTTATGCCATATTAAATTTGTTTGGAGGACGAGCGAAAACATGCCATAATCCGTCTATAAAAGGTCTGCTAGACTAAAGATCTCATAAAGATTCAACATGTCGCACCTAACGCACTGTTGACAATACTAAATCAACAGGAAACAGTGCCAACTTCCTTCTTTACTTACGACTGTTTAGTTTATATATTAAAGCCGCTTCAACTTAGTTATTCGAATGCCTCAAGATATAACTTTAGTGGGTCTTCCGTTTAAGATCTTTATTAAACCCATTCACCAGAGCAATTAGACTATATATTCTTGTTACTTTTTTACTTATAAAAAAGGGAAAAGCTTTTCATTCTATTCATAAAAACTATTTACACATCATAAAAAAGAATGATCAAGATCGGTTCACCCAGTCAAAAGTTCTGAGGTAACAAACATACCGACGAATTGAGAACCTCCTCCTTTTTTGAAGTCGGTTAAAATAATCTAAATTTGTTTAAGCTTGTGCCTTTGAAGCCCTTTCATACGATACCTTAACGGATTACTTACAGTTTGTGGACTTTTTCAATGGTTGTAATGAATATTGAGTTATTTTCAAATTTCATTTCCAAATCGTATAAGGTGATCGCAATCCCGATGTGTCCAATAAAGCCGACAGTCTGTCTATGAGCAACAACTGCTCATGGACAGACACATAAGACAGCCTGTCTCATGTTTCTCATGAGATAGACGCATGTTTATCTCTTTAATGCATAAATACTAGACTATAGACAATCGCGCGAGAGAAAAGAGAATCCTTAATGGAGATACAGCAATGTAGAAAAGCTAAGCGAATCTATTGTTACTGTCGTCATATATTTTGATTGACTAGTCGTACACAGCTTGACATCAACTCCTTAGTATTTTGAATACCCAATATCAACAATTATAAATCGTCATACAGTATCGGGCTGCCAGGTCGTCTATTCGTATATATCTCTAGAGCATGTATTCTGCCTTCGCACGACCAGCCACAAGGTAAGATATCATCCCCACCATCTGGATGTGTGTCGGTCCTCCAGAGTGCGGTTTTAAAGGAGCTTTCTTCCACGTACTACAAAGCTGTGGAATGAACTTCCTTGTGCGGTGTTTCCGGGACGATACGACATGGGTACCTTCAAAAAAGCGCGTACACCTTCCTTGAAGGCCGGCAACGCTCTTGTGATTCCTCTGGTGTTGCAAGAGAATGTGGGCGGCGGTGATCACTTAACACCAGGTGACCCGTACGCTCGTTTGTCCTCCTATTCTAAAAAAAAAATGTATGGCGAAGCGAATGTAAGACGAGAGACACATTTCGATCGCCGTTGGTATTTTTATGTAGACAAGGCCCTATGGAGACATTTGCTAAGATACGCTGGAACGTTCTATAGCGAAGATTTTAGTGAGCGTAGACCTTAAGGAGTCCATTACATTATATAAAAATGCCAGCTCCCAGCTCAGTTGGCATAGTTAGATAAGGGACTTCGAAGTACCATAATGCTCACATACCTCTCTGGTTGCATCCACTCGTATTAACTTTCATTTATTCTTGGAATTCTCGAGCAAGTCATTTATAACCACATCCCCGGTGTAATCGAGAATGCAAGACACTTTTGTGTCTGCAGTTAATCTACATCATAGTTTCTCAACCTTATTTTGCTCACCGCCCACTTTGAGAATATGTTTTTTTCTAGAGTATTTTCGAGTATTTTTTGCCTTTTTAGAGTATATTTTTTAATCTACCCACGCCCCATCTGCGCCATCTCAATGCCCCCTTATTTTCTCTGGGTCTTCTACTGCCCCCCCAAAAGTCTCAAACGCCCACAAGGGGGCATTATCGCCCACGTTGAGAACCTATGTTCTACATGCTTATTATATTACTAGCCAGAGGCGTGCATTGGTTTTCTAGTAAGGTAGGCACTGTAGATCTATATAGTCGTAGTTGCGCGTTATACCGACAGTACGACAGAAGTTGTATGAAACGCTGCTTGGTTCGTATATGCAACCTGTAGACTGCCTACCGTAGGTAGTAGATTAACTTTAACACTAGTGCTATATTTATTTAGGTTCATATTGAGGTAGGCACTGCCTAATTGCCTATATGATATGCAGGCCCCTGTTACTAGCTGACCCGACAGACCTTCTGTTTATAATAAAAAAAACTCATGGGTGGACTTTCGTGAAATCCGTGCTCGTACTCGGCGAGATCAAACTCGAGAGAACAAATTTCAAGTCACTATGCCCTATGTTTTTTTATGACAATAAGGGACGAGACGAGCAGGACATTCATCTGATGGTAATTGATACGCCCTGCCCATTACAAAGTAGTGCCGCTCAGGATTCTTGAAAAACACATATATTCTGAGCGGCACTACAACTGCGGGACATACGGTGTAAAGTCTCATTTGCCCAGTAATTTCACTAGTTACGTCGCCCTTCAGACCGAAACACAATAATGCTTACACATTACTGCTTCACGGCCGAAATAGGCACCGATGTGGTACCCATAATCTAGCTGGCATCCTCTGCAAAGGAGCATCCCACTGGTAATGGTTCCAGAGATATCGTGATGAGCCAATACATAGGTGGAAATCTCTTATAATATATGGATTTTTCATCAACATAGGATTACTTTTGAAAGTGGTTAATTTAATAGGTAGTGGAAATGGCTTCCTTGTGAGCTGACTGTCAAATAGGCGTCATGCCACTACCTTTAAGATTATCTAAAAATCACGCACTAAATTAAACACATCTTATATTCCATAATGCCAATATCACATCTGTGGGAAGCTCCTTTGCACAGGATGCGGGCTAGATTATGGGTACCACAACGGCGCCTTATATGACATTACTGGGCAAATGAGACTTAACATCTTATGTCTCAAGGTAAGCGCAAATTATTGTAGTGCTGCTCAGAATTTTTGGGTTTTTCAAGAATCCTGAGCGGCACTGCATTGTAAACGTAGGGCGTATCAATTCCTATCAGCTAAACGCCCTACTCGTCTCGTACCTTATTATAATAAAATATTCTTCGTTAACACCTCAAAATTATTTAATTTAGATAGATCTATCATAATAATAGACGATAAAATTGTTCACGAGCCCCATACATACGTCTATGAATACTAAGTATGTTGACCTTAAGAAGTGCCGACGTCACCGCTGATCTCATATTGACTAGACGTGTTGACGTTACCGCCCTACATAGGCTTGCCGCAAAGATATTCTTAAGCAATACTTCTTATAACTTCGGCTTACAAAAAAATATGTGCGCTTAAAACCAACAGGCGTGAAAATTAAGGCGAAGTTATTAATAAGAAATACAACTTTTCTTTTTTTTGATCTACCTACATTCATAAACTATATCAATTAGTTATGTAACTTTTATATGAAGGGAAGATTAAGTTTAGGGGATTTGTTCTAAGCGTTATATTTTACTAAAACTTAACAAGACCCTGTAATCCAGTTCTTGCGCGGGAGATTTTTGAATAAATTTAAGCATTTATTAACCCTAAATATCGCCCGCTAAAGAAATTATTTTTTAAAGTATTTAATTCATTGCCGTAAGTATATCAAATCACATAAAATATTTTTAATTGTACTGAAATAAACATTAATTATTTGTTTGCGTTTGAATTGTTCAACAATATTTATTTTAAATAGTTGGACTACTCCTATACTACCTATCTAAGACTTGTGACAAGAATAGGTTTCCACGAAACGCCGTATAGGGTAAGGGAGCCAGGTAGTAAATCAGTTTTGAGAAATCCGAAGTGTTTTTTTACGATAACAAGTGGGAGCAATACACAACAGATGATAGACCCTATTCAATAATAGAGCCTAAACACATGTTCGGATTTGGTCCGGTCGAACCAATGGACCCTAGTTTTATGTAAAAAAAACTAATCGAAAAAAATGCCATGTGACTTTCTTTCTTGTTCTTCTTATTGAGCGGAATAAGCCGCAACAATTACGCGGTAAGTTCCATATCTATTGCAACGTCCGATTAATGACAGCTGGCAGGTAGCGAAACGTCCGATGACGCGATTAAGATTATCCGACGGCGAGCGCGAGATTCATCATTATTAAAAGCGATATAATTACATAACGACTCCACCTATGGCTATATAAAAAATACATTCACGTAGTTAAAAGTATAGAAAATCAACGTGTAAAATCATAAATTATGTTTTTGAACCCAAGTTATATATAAATAAAAGGTTAAAGCTCGAGATTATAGGTAGAAATGTGATAACATTTTCATTATATTAAGTTTTTATGTAAAATATTAGCGCACACATTAATAAAACTTAATTATTATTGAAATAGACTATATAACCTATTTTTTGATATTAATATGTCATTACTTCGACTTACGGGATTGTTGCATTAAACTAAAATAAAGCACCCATTCTTAGTATATACCTACAATTTATCTGCGGAATGCACAAGTAAAACGTGAAATACTTGGTTGTCTCAATACATCCAGATTGTTGAATATTATAAACATTATATTTATGATATTTTGTCCCTATTACAAGCAATGATTTACTGTTAATTAATTGGATTACAATAAAAATTTGATATTTAAACCAAATCGATAAAGTAGTATCGATCATACTGTTATAACTTGTCGATTTAATGTCGTAAGAAGAATTTTATATGAAATTTGTAGATAAAATCGGAAACTAGATATCATGAGGATTAATTTCATATATAAAACAAATATAATACGTAATTAAAATATTACACTTACATGATAAACAAAACAATAACAAAACACTTGACACTACAAAAATAAACAAATGACAATTCCCCCCGCAAACCGATTTTCAATTAATTATTTCTTTTAGTTTTTGCTCGGATACTTGATATTTAAAGATAAGCCTATTACAATTACTTACCATAGAGTCTTAAAAATCGTATTTGACAAGCTAATTCACTCATACTACAGATTATAACACAAAATAAATACGCAAGTCGACTGGGCCACTCTGGTTGCCTGGACGTTTGACTGTCTAAAGAAAAAAGCCGCTCTAGTTGCCCGGACGTTTCAGTAGATAATTGAAATTTAAAAAATCGACATAATTTCGCGGTAATAATGTCGCGACATAATTCGGTGCTTAGATAAACAAAAAGTTTTATTTTCCTCATATTCGAAATGTAAAGTAGAGTGTTTAACTCGGGTAAAAGTATCAATTCCTACTCGGACTATAGCCGACCTCGCTATGCTCGGGCGCGGCGTCTAAATACCTCGGGAATTGATTCTTTCGACTCTAGGTTAACAATCTACTATTATGGTATCGCTGCATTGTCCATAGCAATAAAAATATTACTGATTATATTATTACCGTCCCAACCATACCAAGTTCGACGTCGGAACAATTGCGAGGTGCCCAACCCCGCCCACCGGACCGTCCCATCCGACCGATCCGACAATGTGTTTAGGGTAATACGGTTAGGGTCAGTATAGTCTTAAAACCCTAAACCGTACGACACCAGAGATACCTACATCTGCGCCTTTCAAACTGAAACATAATAAGCTTGACGGGAGATAAAGGCATAACGCTGGTGACCACTTGACCACAAATGATCCCTTCACCGGACAGATTTGAGAGAGGTACACGATATTAACAGGTTAATATCTATTATCCAGGCCAGAAGTTGTACTGCAATCATTTTTAACTCATTCACAGAAGACTGAAAGAAAGGTTTTCAGTATATGCTCACTAAAAACTTTTGATGACGTAATAGGGGTACATTTATAAAACCAGGCTTTCAATCCTCAAGTCCGTGCGTTTCGGCCGTGTCACTATCTGTCCGATCAACGCAACGATAGCGTTATCGATTCACGGTAACAATTATATCGATTACGCATGCAGATCTGATGTAACAACTATTGTACAACGAACGCACGCTTTTCCATACATTCAATTACTAATAAGCGAGATTTAAACCTCGTCTTGAATCAACATTTCACACGTAGAATGTTGCAATCGCTCTGTTTGGATCAGATATAGAAATTTAAATTGTACCAAAACATATGAACGATGCGGGACTCGAACCCGCGCCCCTCTACCAACTGAACCAGCCGTCCGAGTGACGCCTCGATCAACTTGTTCAACTCTCAGGTTATGGCTCCATCTACAGGATCATCTTTACAGTTGATAACCTGCTCAACTCCAATATTTGTATATTAGGAAATTGACTTGAGATGTCGCTCTTTCAAATCTAAACAGTTCTAATTTTTAAGTGATAACCCTCACTTCTGGGATTAAATATACAAATTTAATTTGTACCTAAATTTAAAAACGCGCATCCTTCTCGGATAATGGAGGACGGAATCGAAAACCTCATTCGGATCAGATTATAGAGAATTGCTTTTGGATAGATCAAGTGTAAGTCGAATTTGACCACCGATGTTATTTTATTTGAAATTTTACAAATAAGAGTAGACATAATAGCCTCTCAACGCAAGCTAATCTTCAAAGCGATCTAAGTACTCTGTGCAGTACGAGAAGACATCAAAATATCTGCGTTACTGGGCGAATTATGCACAATGGTCAAAAAGAATGCGGAAAATTTCACCACACAACGACCGTAACGCTGTTAAGATAACTAAAATACAGGCGTCGATAAACTATATCGATCGAGAGTTTTTAAATACAGGATAAATATCTTCACTTTCCCTACTAAGTCAAAAAGGGGGATTATAGGGTCATGAATGAATGTCTGAATCTCGTGGCGGTATGAGTTGATATTATATTTTAATCATATTTTGTCATTTTCGAGTTGGTACGTAAATTACTCTTCTTTTACTAGAAGCATGAAATAATCAAGGATCTAATCATTGAAATTCTACGTAATATTGAGGTAGGTAGGCGTTTACATGCAATCAACTGATGATTCATTTCATTTAACAGTATGAGATTGATGTATATGTAAAAGAAGTGGTAGTGACCGTTATTGGAAAGAAAGTGTTGGGTCACGCTGATAGGATGGATGAATGTAGATTGGCTGCAAAAATATATAGAGCTAATGTGGATTGGTAATGTTCGAAGAAGTCGCGACCTAGGCTTTCTCGATCACGTCGAGAATGTATTCAAACGGTGCCACCAGGTCAGAGAATACCATGTAAAAGAATACATGCATGAAAAGTTTGATGCTAGAGGATAAAGCCAGGCAAATTATGTCACAACCTCTGCAAATGGAAGTCCTTAATATATACTTGCCTCTCTAGGGGAAAGGCGTGACTGTATGTATGTATTTAACAAATAAATTTTCAGTCCTCTAGTTCCCTTTAAAGTTAGTACAGAACCATCAATGCGGATGTCAGATCTTCCCCAGACTTTTTGATTGTGTCATTTTCCACATTGACTTCAAACGCATTTGATCTTATTGAAACAGAAGAATTTTTGAATCATATTTATGGTTATGGAAAAATTATTATTTGTATCTAAAATACAAAGTTTGACACACTGGGTTAGGTATTAAAACAAGTGCAACAATATTCCGCAGCTGATAAAAATTCGCGGTGCACACTTCCGTTTAATTCGATAAGTTACGGCGAAAACAAGAAAGAACAAAGAGAAAACGATTAGTACATTTTAATTGCACGTGATGTGAGTTAACAGCTCACACAAAGGATTGATTCAAAGACTGATTCAATGCAAGTGGCGATGTTTATACTCTTCTTATGCAATAAATTTAAAAAAATTACCCTAAGAGATTTTCATTTCAGCTGAAATAAATTATTAAGAGTGCAAAACCCCGTGAATTCTATTCTAATATTGATTGAGAATTTGGCATTTGAAATATTAGCAAGGCTAAGATATATATTATATTAAGTCAGGCCATGTCCATATTAATATAACCAACGAGTGCGGAAGGCAAATCTCTTAGGAGTATTCGTTGCCAAAACGGATGCTACCAACCTCCTTCCTACCCTAACGATACGGAAGCAACTATCACTGTTCTAGAATCAAATTTAAAATCAATTGTCGGTTAGAGCGCAGTGCCCACGTCACATCGCGTGCCAACAACGCGGTCGTGAGACCCGGCCTGCAATTATACAGCTCATTGTATTCCTTTACCGGCAAGGCTTTCATTCAATATCATTTTATTGTAGTGCATGAAGATGGTAACATTACGAGCACTATTTGATTTCAAAGATAATAAACTATCTTTATTATCTTACCTACTCGGTGTAAGCATCTCTCTCATCAAACAACGGTACTACTTATTCGATCCTGTTGCCGGAGACTCGGTTTCAGATTCTTAGAAGTTATTGCGTGTATATATATGTATGGATATATACACATTTATTTATTTAGAATCGCTTATAAAATGCTCACAGAATACATTTATTTATTTATGGTGTATGTGGATGATGCAGCTACTGTACTCAATAACTTTTGTATTAATTTATATTAACTTTTTTGACTTACTCGTGTAAGACTTTGACGTTTGAGTGTCTGTTGCATCATTTTACATATTATATTGTAATTTGAAATGATTTGTAAATCGATGTACTTAAATGTAAATCTTGATATAAAAGAGTGGCAATGAGTTTCTTGCTACTTCTTCTCATTAGCTCAACCCTTTACGAAGTAGCGGTAGATTCAATAAGAAAAATATTTTCTCTTTTTTTGACATTCATAAGTGTCATTCCCGTGACCTATGTGAATAAACTGATTTTGATTTGATTTGATATATATATCTTACTATCTACTTATTGCAACGAATAACAATAACATAACCGATGATTTTATATATAAAAAGAATCAGATATGTTATGAGTGCACGCGTTGCGTGACTGAAACCGTCCTAATTGGGTTGTATTTTGAAAGTTAGTGACGTTTGTTTACATTTGCGCACAAACGACAAATACTAGATAATGTCTTCTTTTCTCTTTTTGTTCTAATCATGCCATTCATTTTACATCAATTTGACACTGGACTGCACTTAACTCCTTTTTCGAGTTTTATTAGATAATAACGTATCTATTTAATAAAACATCTATGTTTATATATAATGAAAACGGTCTTTGTTTGAGGCTCAATCACGCCTAAACCACTGATTGTATCGATATAAAACTGCCACCATTCGATGCGAAATTTATCCTAGATGATCTATGACTACTTATTTTTCGAATTCCAACATTCCTTTTTTAATTTATTTACTTTTATAATTCGCCCAGCGAACCGGGCGGGATCGACTAGTATCATCATAAAATAACAAAATAAATGTCACTGTGGGAGAATAATTTGAATTTGAATATTGTGAGAGTGGCACGTAATGTTAAATTAAATTCATAATTTTGATATGTTTAGTATAGTACAGGTGTTTGAAACACTCACCGCTAGTTGCAGAAAGCATCCCTAAAGTTAATGTTTCATCAAATATAATACCGTTACTTTCTTTTTCATTTTGACAATCAAAGATGTAATGAAGCATTAACTTTAAAGATGATTTCTGCACCTAGCGGTCAATAAATCTTTCCAGAACTTATAGTAATTAAACGATAAAATCGGTTGCCGGAGCGGTCGTGGCCATCCCAAACGATATTGGTGCTACCTTGTTTCCAATAGCTATACTGCGAAATAGCAAAATCATCATCAAAAAAAGCGCTTACTTGAATATCACACGAGCCACGAATATATTTTGCATGCCTTAAGCGCGAAGCGAGTAGGTATGTTGTACTAGGGCTTAAAAATTTAATCTCCCACGTTTTGTCCCGTAAAATCGTATATAATAATTTAATTGATATATTGCTATATCTAATCGTAACATCGTAAGAAAAATAAATATTTTTAAACAAAAAAATGGTTTTTAGTGGCTAATTAGTCCGGTAAATTTACACATTCGAAGTTACATAAAGTCCCAACGAGCTGAAAATCAGTGAAATTGTTCAAAACATAATTATAAACAATCAAAAATCAAAGTTGTTTTCGTCATAATATGCACACGTTTCCACGCCACCTATGAGGTAGTTTACTTAGCGCGTTTTTTTATACCTTTTTGAATCGTTGAATCTCAGAAACGGTGGCTCGTAAGAAAAAAGTATTGGTACATTTTTTATAGATAATTTTATGATCTACAATTTTTATCCGAGGTACCTACTTTTATGATAAAACTTACCGTTTCGCAGAAAATCGCGAAAAACTCATTTTTTTGACCTTTGACCTCGAATAAAAAAAAATCCATACATGGGGAACTTTTAAACATTGTATTACTATACGCCTCCCGGAAGCCCGAAAATAAAGCATCGAAGCTAAAAGTGTCATTACCGTTTATTTTTAAGAATTAATTACTTTTTATCGCCCTTTGGGAAGAGAGTGTAAATAGAATCATAGGTATTCATCGTTCTGTGTATTCTGAAAGTTTTATTGGAAGTTTTTAATACCGTTCACACTTAACTTGTTTTAAACAAAGATATGCCATACTTGTTGTATTTGATGAGGCCTAAGAGAACACGAAACACGTACAAATCAATAATTTCAACACAAGTGATATTCATAACAAAGTTTAAACTACGGGAAAGAAGTACTTTGACCATCACAAAAGTATTTTTTTTTATATAAGAGTGGGAAAACGGGTAACAGACTAACGGCATGGGGAGAGGTGAGGCAACCGCCCATGGACATCCGTAACATCAGGTGTCAATAGATGCGTTGCCGGCCTTTAAGGTGGGAGTATGTTCTTTTCTTGAAGGTCCCTAGGTCGTATCGGTTCGGGAAAACCGCAGCCGGTAATTATTGATTCCACAAAGTGGCTGTGCGTGGCAAGAAATTGTAGAATGCCAGACGTCAACGTATAAGATAAATACAAGATAAACTAATCTCTGCAGAACACACATGCTAAGACAACTGACATGCACCTAATAAATGACATAACTAGTGCAACATTATGAAATTTGTTGCAAGCATAGTTAAAAAAGGAAATGATAACTAGGTTTACGATCTATGAATTGCAACAAGCTTATATAAGATAAAATAATATTATAAGTGCAAGCCACACAAACATTACAATACTGTGTGGAAAGTTGAGCGTTGAGCGCCATCTATTAATCAATACAGATATAATTTAAGTGACGTGCCTTCTAAGCCCATATTTGTGTCAAACTATATCAAAATATGTTTCTCTAATCTTCCACAGGATGAGAGGTTTATACAACCATAATAATATAATTAAAAATAAAGGTAATGTTTTTAAAAGAAATTAAAACCAAATCCTTTTTTTTTCAGCCGGAAGACGTCCACTGCTGGACAAAGGCCTCCCCAAAAGATCGCCATTACAATCAGTCCTGCGCTGCCCTCATCCAACCTAATACGGCGATCCTGACAAGATAATCGGTCAATCTTGTAGGGGGCGTACCACAATACCTGGGCTGTGTCGGTGACCTGTGTGGCTCTTTATTTGATCTTTGATGCTTAGATCTGATCTCACAGGGTAACTCCGAGCATAGCCCTCTCGATTGCCATGCCCTCTGACCGACTATGACCTTCCTCAAAAGGCCCATGGCATCACAAACCATATCCAAGTAGGAAAACATTAATTTTACGTTGTTCCTTTCTTTTAAAATACCATGTTACTTAAGAAAGAGTTATTAGTTTTTGGCCATTCTTTCGATTGGCATCATAAGAGTAGGGGTGTTTTTTTTTTTACATTTAAGTCGGTTCGATTCCCAGACGAGGCAAGTTATTTTTAGAAAATCTTTGAATGCAGAATTGCTAACTTTTAAAAATAACATAAAGTCTTCTTTCAGTAAAATAGCCTATCTTCGATATTTAAGGTTAACTTTCCCTTCATGTCCCATAACTTTGGGACATCCTGTATATTCTCACTCATTTTAATTCATAAGATTACTCACACAATGGTAATAATATTAATTAATTCTTCACTGCGTAAGAGTTACCGCCTTTAATAACTCAGTTAAAGGTTGCGCCTATCACTTATCAAAAATATTTTGCTAGCACCTGTTAAAGCACCCACATAAAATTTCTCCACAAATCAAATGTATACAGTCAAAACTACAGAAAACGCATCTAATAGGTATAATAATTGATAAATGCTCGAACAATTATTACAACTAAATGATTGTCGCTTCACTTTACATACATTTGAATAAACAATGGTTTATTTATAGAAACAATTTTAAATTACTTTGCCCTGCATATATATATGCATTTACTTCCTAAGCCATTCGACTGAGTCAATGAAAAATACTTTATATAAATAAAGACTTAGCTCTTATCACTTCAATACAATGTTTATCATATTTCAAAGACTTTCAAACTAGAATTAATCTCCACAATCTTATATCCAAGCTAATAAATAAACAGGATTTTTTTTTGCTGTCTCGAACGTCACTCTTGTAACAACTGCCTCAATGACACTACCGCGGCCGTGGTGCGAAGTCATATCAATTTAAGGCGAATACATGACCAAAAAATACTTATTAAATAAAACACTTTTAAAGGATTAAAACGCGTGTAATTGTAAAGGTTTTACATTAGATGTTTGCGTAAAACTTACATTTTTATTTTAGTTAACCCGACGTTTCAAGACTTTTCCAGATCTCGTTTTCAGGGGGACTGCAGATGAAGTTACACGCGTTTTAATCCTTTAAAAGTGTTTTATTTAAATGTGTAACACTCGCGTTAATCAAAGATAATACTAAATATTTATTAGGTTTATTTTACAGTTTGTATTATAAATTTATGTTCTAATTAACACAAACTTCATCTAAGCATCGTGTAAACTACTACTAATACTAACACCTTAACTTCCTACAGTTTTTGCTGTCACAAAAGTGAGAGAAATGCTTCTACTGCTATGTCGTCACCGACTCACCCAGGAATTGCCACCCATAACCTGTTGCAACACCAGGAGAATCACAGAAACGTTACTGGGCTTTATGTAACATCATACAAAGAAGCACATTCAGTTTGATCGCACTGTTCGGAGTGGTACGATTGATAAATTCGACGCGATAAGGTCAAACACGTCTTCGGAAGACGCCCCGTGATCGAAACATCTAATATGATGGTGATGAAGTTAAATATTACATGCCCGGTATCGGTGACGCAATCGGATTATAAAAATTCGATTCAAAAGATTTTATTACTGTGTATTAATGGGCGGTAGTGGTCTGATTCCAACTGTTATACTCGAACAAGCTTGATATAGCCGAAAGTGACGGCACAGTCTTACTCGACAATAATACAGAATCATTAAAATGAAGAAAAATTTAAAAAAAAAACCAAATCTAAAATAAGACCCAATAACTCTCCCAAAATATTGGGAGAAGTTCCAGGGTATACCTCCTTCTGCCCCCACACCGGGCGGTGAGAAGACAACTCTCCGTAGTCAGCCTCATTCAATATCCACAAAAAAATGGGTCAAAGAGGAAAGAAAAGGTGTAAAGAAGTTGACACTTCCATAGAGGAAGAAGAGGTTGCAATAATCCGCCAAGTCAAACAATACATCGTTATGGATTGACGCATCCTCAGATCGGTCACGAGCCAAAGATAGTGATGTTAAAAGCTTGATGACTCGTAACGGGCGACCGTGACAAAGGCGGCCTCGTCGCTAGCAGACCGCACCGGCGTTTAATACATTCAATATTGATTTACAATAGATACTGTTTATTTTTTGTATGCAACTAGCAAACTAGCCGTTAATAATATTTAATAAAACAGCAGAACAAATCTGTCTAATTTTCTGTTTGTTCATCGATGCATCTCAGAAATTATGTACTAAACGGGTCTTGTACATCGTCACAGGTGAACAGAGTATAATTTATATCGATGCCTCAGATCCGAACAGTTCAGAAAAGGGTTCTCAAACAAAATTCAATAAACAACTCGAGTTGTCACTCTTTGTTGTTGTTGTATTATGAAACGAAAATATCCCAGAACAACAATATAACTGCATTCAATTATTAAAACTTTCGTGGGTCATTATTAAATTATTTATTAATACGGCTTTACCCCCTTTTTTGTCGGTGTTGGTACCGACTTCTTACACATCTTACTGTGTGGGACGTATCGCGAACCCTCCACACTTACCCTGTTGAAGGACTTCGGAATAGTCCGAAACTAGTCGGTACCGACAAAAACGTGAGTAAAGCCGAATTAATAAATAATTTAATAACTGCATTCACTTATCGACTTGTTTCTCTGTGGCGGGTTATCGTTTATGTTATGGAACAATTTCTCATTCTTGTCTCAAACTTACTGAATATCAGACTTGTTACTACCTACCTTACCTTCTAAATATTAAACTACCTTCAAATGTATAGTAAATATTGAAATAATTTTAAATTAGTTTATTTTACGCTTAATATTAGTTTATTTAAACAGTTATTTATGTTTTTGCTAAATATGTTAGCATTCTTATCCGTTGGAAAGAGCGGTCTTCCCCTAACACAGGTTCTACGAACTTTAAAGGGAAGTTCGTTCCTTCAAATTGTATTTACAAAAATGCTAAATATTTTTAATTTTTATTTTTTTACATTTTGGAACTAATGTATTGATATAATTGGAGCAAAATTACAGGTTTAGTTTCACTGATCCATCTTGTGACAAGTTAAAGTGTATTTAAAATATTAGGATTACAAAGAAGCCTACCAATACCAAATCATCCCCTGGCCAAAAGCCCTTTTATTAATATATACTATCACTTTTATTCGAATATTATTAATTCGTCCGCTAGTAAAGCTCACAAGATCCCCATTGAGCAATAACTAGGGGTAGGGGTACAAAATAAGGGTAAATGAATACACTTTTATAATAAAGTCCCAGCCACTGTTAAGGCATCATCTATAAATAAAATTAAATGTTCTATTAAAAAATGGCTCTGTCGTAAATCCTAGTACTCAACTGAATATCTAAGTGATCAGACAGCCTGGGACTAGATTATGATTATTTTATAGCAATAGCAATGACCGTACAATATTGTATATATTATTAAAAAGTGCGCAAAAAAAGAAAGCTGGGAGTGTTTCTTGTGCCGCTTCTTATCTCTCAGAGCGCCATTTTTTTCCGAAGCGGTAGTAGATACAGTATATTAGAAATGACTATATGAATTTTGAGCAAATAAATGCCTTGACTGAACATTTCATCAACATCGGTCACACCGTTATGGAATCCATAGAGAAAACATTCCATAGATTAATTATTAGCGTCGATGAATAAAATGCAATGAAAGAAGAGTAACATAAACACTGTCTAGCGCGGTTGTTTGACCTCTTATTGAGACAGTTTCGAGTCAATTAAATAACACTTAAACCAATAACGACCTTATTACATTTAATAAAAAGATCTAAATAGTGTATCTACTTACACTCGAATGAAAATTTATTACCAATTTTAAAGGTCGTCTAACGGTATTGCCATATGCGTTATATTCTCTTAATCATTAGGTTGTTAACCCAAGCTCGCGAGGAAATAGCTGAGTTATTTGAACTCGTTTATAAAAATATTCTCTTAATATTACCCATGAAATTATTATAAGTCCAGTGTGACATACAAACGAGTTTTGAGAAGAACCGAATATTATCATTATTGTTTGAGCTTTTCGAGAGAATATACCCAAAATAGAACGACTTGCACCTTAGGAGGTTATATTGTTTTTTATAAAAATAAGGGACGAGATGAGCGGGACGTTTAGCTGATGTTAATTGATACGCCCTGTCCATTACAATGCAGTGTCGTTCAGGATTCTTGAAATGCCCAAAAATTCTGAGCGGCACTACAAATGCGCTCATCAATTTTTAGTAGTAATTTCACTAGCTACGGCGCCCTTGTTACCCAAACACAGTAATCTTACACATTACTGCTTCACGGCAGAAATACGCGCCGTTGTGGTACCAATAATCTAGCCGGCATCCTGTGCTAAGGAGCCTTCCACTGGTAATGGTTCCAGAGATATCGTGATGAGCCAATACATAGGTGGAAATCCCTTATAATATTTAGATTCCATTCTCCCACTGGTAAGTGTTTTATAGATGGGTGTTTTATTTATTGACAAAATTTCAACAACTCGAACAAAATAACCCCGACTTGAAAACTGAAAACAGCCCAAGACGATTTAAAGTAACAGGAAATACAGTCGTGTTAGTTACCACGTGATAGGAGATAAGCGTCGCCCTTTCGTCTTTAGCCAAAGATGATTCATAACTTTGAGTTTTTAAAACGTTTTTACCATTTATTATTAGAATGTAGGTACTTTTAAAGTATCGAATTAACTCTAAGGCAAGAAATAGTATATTTTTTTCCTTATTTGGTTGACTTGGGAAGATAATTACAGGATAGTAATGGAAGGTGTTGCTCGAACTGAATTAGGTCCACTACATTGAGATAATATACTGGAAAGGAAACAGTGACTCATCTAATATATGGATGACTAATGAGACGCCCCGTTTAATATTGGATTCTTCGCAGAATCTACTACTACCGCATTTATCACTGGGAGTGTTCCGCGAAGCTCGTTGACCAAATTCCCGCCACCGAATTCCACCTTCGCACAAAACAGGATATCATCCCCACCATCTGGATGCGTGGATTTCCTCCACAATGCAGTTTTCAAGGAATTAAGTTCCACGCACGACCAAGCTGTGGAATGAGCTTCCTTGTTCGGCGTTTCCAGGACGATACGACATGGCTAATAAAGCTTGTGATTCCTGTGCTGCTGCATAAGAATTAGACAGTGATCACTTAACGTCAGATGACCCGTACGCTCGTTTATCCTCCTCTTCGATAAAAAAGGATTAATAAAATAAAATATATGATTTTTATTGAATACACAAACCTAGTTAATCAATTGGAAAAGCTAAGGATATCACGACCAGGCCCACGCCATTGAGATAGCATTCCGGAAACGTAAAAGTGACTCAATGTCACATCTGGATTACTCAGATATATTATGACTAAGTAATGAGACGTCTCATTTAATAATCGTATTAATTTATATTATATAAAACCAAGCTCTCCTCGAATAACTTTCTATGGATGCCCGTTCCTTTTTTTGCCCTGGTTGGCCGTGGAAGATAATTTCGTGAGAATCCGTGATGGTGAGTATTATGGAATTATGGTTTATTAAGATGAACAAAACTCTTATATATATACAAACATATCAGCGTAGACAGAGCAAATTATAAATGCCACAATCACTAGTACATTGCGACTAATTGATGCCAACTCCGCATATAAAGAAAGAAGAACGACGAACGAGTATATTACCGCCATATCGATATCGGAAATCCAACTAGGACCGAAACGAGCGAAATATAAAATAAAATATACTATCGTGTATAGATCTAGAGCATGTTGACATTTTGACGAGGTGGTCGACCCCTTGATTATACAAGACTGGCTCGTAATATCAAACGTCACTACGTAGCAACTCGAATGCAATTTTATTGTATCGACTATGGTCATGTCGGTCAAGGAAATTCCGTATGATTGCACACAACTATAACGAATCGAATTTTTTTTTACGTCCAGATTAATAGCGCGTTCTGTTTAGATAAGTTTTAGAGTAATTCAGGCGACTTGAGGTTGTTGAGGTTCTCAAAAAAAATTTAATTTAAAATTTCAAACGCTCATGCATGGTGATTTTGTTTTTTTTAAGCTAGTGACTGTATTAAAACAATTAATGGCCACTCGAAATGTTCCTGGGAGATGGAGGCACGGCATACTGGACTCAGTGTCGGAGCTTGCTTTTTGTTTTTAAGAATGCTCAGGAAGCGATCACTGATATAAGTTAAACCTCCAAAAATTACATTTAATATAATCTCCTTTTCGGGTGGAAGTTTGCAACTATACTTCCGTCTATATGTTGTATTTTTAAAAGAATTTTCATTGAAGAGGTTTTAATTCACAAAATTATGACTACAGGACTATCGTAACCTTGACTGAGATACGAAGTTCAATATTAAATATGTAATACCAATATAACACATAAATTATCATATATTAATGCAAATAATAACAACAGTTTGTAAACATAATGTTATCGCACAAAGCTCCAGTAGACAAATATATGTTTTTACAGTTTTTTTTTAAAGTGATAGGTAATACCAATTGGCCTTGGATCGACAAGGAGTTCTATCAATGTGTTAGCAATTCTAATTAACTTGATAGATACAAGTAACTGAGACATAATTAACTGTCAAATAGACGGATAATGATTCAATCAAACGTTAGTCTAAAGTATAAACGGTTCATGTAGCGGTAAATAAAGTACAGTTGCAGCAGAATCTGTATAACTCAGCATTAAATCGAGGGAAACAAGAAAAATAAAATTCAGTATCGCACAAAGAGGTTATGGTTATAATAACACACGTTGACATTATACAACTCATCTTGACCTACTCAACTGAGGGCCCAATTAATGTACTCTACGTGGTACTTTCACTGGCACAGTTCAGAATGACTCAAAACGAAAGTACTTAATTAAAAAAAAAGACATTATGTCAATGTAATTTTTGAGATAATTGTAAATTTATAGTACTGATAACCTATACATAAATCACAGTTATTTATATATAAATACAACCTTATACACGAATCATTGTAAGCCTTGCGGTGGCTTTGACAGGCGGACCTCCAAATTACACATAACAACGAAAGCAGAACATAAAAAAACCTTAATATGTACACAGATGTTAGTACCTACACTAAACTTATGGGTCACACAACCGAACTCGTAGATTCACTCAGTAAACCAGTTTTATGACCCATAACTTTAGGACGTCGTTATCGGCTCATTTATTTCGTACAGTTATTAATATTTCAACAATAATATACATTATATAGACGTTATAGCGTAAACCGCGATAACTGTAAGAAATCGTAAACGCGGAAGTAATTTATAATTGTCATTGATAACATACATACAGCCGCTCTGTTTTGAACCTTTAAATTTAAAATAGTTTCGTTATTTTAAGCAACTTTTAACACCGAAAATTTAAAGCCTCTTTTGTATTATTTACATATTAATCACGTAACTTATTTGTTATATCAAGTTGCACCTCTAATAAAATGTAACATAATAGGGATTTAGTCGCAAAAGCGTTGGGGAACTTAACGTAACATGAACTAGAGATAAAACGCAAGTCAAGCGTTGCAATGCAAAGTGAAAAGAGCGCGAATCATTATATAATATTCCAACTGTTCCGGTTGTTGGTGACACTAGTATCAACTCCCCAATACTTTTTATTAGATGCGAAAGCGTAGTGCTTCAGTGGCAACGTCTACTGTTGATATAGATATCATAGAAAATACAAAATGCGCCGTTTGGCTCATTTTCTTAACTGGACATATTTTCAGAAAAACATTCCATACCACAATCATTGCGAAATTGAGTTAAGAACACAAAACTGGTCACGTGATTCATATTAACGGACTGACAAAAAAAATGGCAGCCCTACTGTCACGCTTTAAATGACATAAGTAGCCCAATCCATATGTATGGAATACACTAATATTTAATGAACTTTAAACGCGAATTCCTCAAAATGTGATGTTTGTGGCATGGAACGTTTTTCAGGAACTACATCCAATTTAACTTTAACATTGATGAGTAAGACTTACGCGCTATGCTGATATTTTCATAACAACAAACTCGGTCTGCTATTATTTTAGTTCAAATTACCAATGCTTATTATGATACGAAAACTTATCAACAGTGGACTTGACTTCTATACAGCATAAGCCTTTATTTACCTACTCATTACGTCACACAATGTCACAGTATGTATACAGTATTTACATTTACGATAAATATGTACCGAGACCTTAAAAAACTAAAATCACGACACAGATTACGCGTTTACAGCACAGCGTGGAAGTGATGATAACACGACAGTATCGCTGATAACAGATTCTATGTGGTTACTACTAAGAATGACATTGTATTTCGTATTACGTTAAATTAGATATAAATACTTACTAATTTAAGTAATGAATAGAGTACTTAATATTATGAAATGTAACTGTTCTTCAATTCAATAAATCAATAGTAAGCATTATTACTAAATAAGGTTGGCCGACAATATTAGGTCGCCATTTTGAAATTCAATTTTTTTTGTGCTACCCACAACAAAAATTATACATATTTTTCGTAAAAAAGAAAAAGATAAATGCGCTTGCCGATGAGCTGGTGGTAAGTGACAAATGCATATACTCTTATTGCATCGGACATATTTAAACATTGTCACACTTTATTACACTACCCATAGGATGGGCTTTTGTTGTGATTCTAATATATCTTGAAAGTTAAAAATAACGGAAGTTTGAAACATTTCTATTGGTTCATTAAGTATGTAAAGGACAGTTTTAACACACAATGGATTCTAGCTTGTAAGTAATACAGCCAGCTATTAGAAGTATCTCTCACTGGTTTTAGTATCACTGTTTAAAATGAGGGTAGACAAAAATTTACTAAATAGAAATCGAGTAAAACCGTTTGCAATTAGTTGCAACACTAAAGTTATTACATAACTATTAATCGGTTAAAACAGTTTGATTATGACATAATATAAGTAAGTATTTATTCCTAATTTCTATATAGCAAGCAAGACATAAGCTGTGGTACTCACCATCACATGTAGCTGCCATGAACTTGCCGTTCGCAGAGAAGTCCATCATGAGAACAGTTCCCGGGTGACCCTTGAGATTCTTAAGGAGCCAAGGATGGGTGTATTCGGTTTTTGTCTTCCACGGTGCTCGCTTCTTGTTCTTCAAGATTGTTCGCGTTTCCTCCACTGTCGGTTCTGTCAAGTCGGACACAACGGCTGGAACAAGATTTAATATTGTTCATTTAAACTACAAACGAGACGAGCAGGACGTTCAGCTGATGGAAATTGATACGCCCTGCCCATTACAATGCACTGCAGCTCAGGATGCTTGAAAACCAAAAATTCTGATTGGCACTACAGTTGCGCTGGTCACTTTGAGACATAAGATGTTAAGTCTAATTTGCCCAGTAATTTCAATAGCTACGGCGCCCGTCAGACCGAAACAATAATGCTTACACATTACTGCTTCACGGCAAAAAATATGCTGCGTTGAGGTTGTGTTAGTTTGCTGCAATTCTGAAATGGTTTCCGGGGCTGTGTGTATCTATCTAAAAGACATACGCGAACTTGATAACAGGTGATCACCCCATCTAAAGATTTACGAATAATTTGCCACTGATCAAGTTATATTTTATATTTATATAATTAGATAGACAGCTTTTCATATTCTAAATAATCTAATTCCTGTGAATTTGTTCATTTAAAAAGTTTACTCGCAATTATTTCATTTCGAACGAAAGATGAATCGATACATGGGATATTATACAAAGTCATTTCTAATATCGAATGTTACATTATAATATTAAATATAGGTTATTTTTTACATAGCGAATATAAAAATAATATTTACATTTAAAGATAGTACTTACGAGAGACTTCCAAAACCGTAATTAATAAAACATTACACATCAATAGGAAGACAAGGATAATATAATTTACGTAACGGCGTTATTTACGCAGTGTTATAATTATTATACAAATTATGTACAATACTAAATATATATATAACTGTTATTATATCGTATTTCGTGACTTATCGTTTTTTCCTTTATTATGAGACACACTATTTACATCTTTTGTTTTCATTAATTTCATTGATTTCTAGATTGATACTCAAAACAATAGTGAACACGAGATATGCAAATAGTCTCTAATGGATTCAGGAGGTCTAAGGGCTAGTTGCATGAGATACATGTACCAGCAGTCGGTGTTAAGAAGGCACAGGATTAAAGTCTCAAATCAAGTAGTATATATTCGTATCAGATATGTGCAAGAATCTTATAGTATTTTCTTTGATTTGCATCTTAATGGATTAAAACGTGTGTAATTTAAAAAAAAAACGTAATGTGGAAAGGTCATGTCAACATATCAAGTTAACGCAAAACTAGTGTAAAAACACAGTTACAATTCCACACATTTTAATCATTTAAAAAGTGTTTTATTTAAAATACTTAAGGCTATTAATATGATACTGGACCAGAAGGGTTTAAAGTTCAATTTGGATGATGTAATATTGCTTTCTTGTTTCCATGCCTTTTTACCTAGATAAGGAAGAAAATTGTTGGGAGCTGGAAAAGCATTGATGCCACTTTTATTACAAATTATGTCTTCTAGTAATTACAAAGAAAATTTAACACTGTGTCTATAGGAGAAAAAGGGTAAAAGCGAAAGAGATGATAAAATGAATGAAAATTTATAAAAGAAATGTAGGTAATTAAATTGATAATAAGCTTAAGACAGAACAAAAAACAAAAGGTTGGTATTTTTTAAGCTAAAATGAATCTTTTAATGACGGTGTATTGTGTATTAAAGGTAGAAATTTTAAAAATAAAAAAACAATACAAAATTAACATTATTATCTACTTTAAAATATATGCTTAGCCTTATCCCAGTTGTGTGAACATTACCCTCATATTATTCAGCTTATTATGATGAGTCAAATTTTATAGTAAATAGATGTCAACTTTATAAAAATAGTGTGGGCAAAATTAGCTTTGCAAGTTTTATTTAAGTATCAAAAAAGCAACTTTTATTTAATTATCCTAGTAACATTTATACACTCAATATGAAATTTTTACTAACAATAGGATTCAAATTATTTTTGTGACTTGTAAAATATCGGATCTGACCACAATTATTTTGTACTATTTGAAATTTTGCCAAACAGCAATACCCATACTATTTACAGTTATGCCTTATTTATATACAATATATGCCTTAATAATAACCTCCTATTTGTGGCAAAACTTTGAAAAAGCCAATCTACAGCATAATATAATAACAAAGAATTATTATTTTAAGAGCAGCAAAGAATTGTGTATGGAAAATAAAAATAATATTGCAAAACATTGAATAATTTGCTATTACACATACTGTTAAATAAAGCTTTGGTTGGTGTGTACTTTATTAATGCTATATCTGCAAAATAATGGTTTACTGTTGGACACAATAGTCTGGATGTATATAATATTATCATAAATATGAAGCTCAGGTCATTGTATTTCAATCTTTATAGTTCTTTAGTTACAGTTAGTTGTATTAAGTAACACAGCCAGCTAGTTAAATTACATAAAATTATTCATATATTCTATCATTACAATTAATAACATACTTATAATAATTATTCAATAATAATGAAAATTTTTAAGAATTTAATCTTACATTAAACTTAAAATCAAAAGTCTGATTTCCATGCAAATTAAATTTGATATTTTAGAAATAGTACTACAACAGGTAAGTACCTATAATTACTTTACTATGAATATAAGTTAGGAATTAAATGTAGTAGGGGGCAAAAAATGAAACAGTCTACTTTAAATTTTAATCTCGCGACAAGATATACCACTTATGTATCATATTATAAGAAGTACTCGTCTTCAAGTTATCATTAAAAAACCCTCTCAGATGCATAAATCAGATGGTGGTATTTTTTATATATACCTTTAACCTGGATGCAGTATAACATCAATTCAATTTCATTTAAGCACCTTCATAAAGTAACGATGCACTTTGCAGTTTGCGCACTAGCATCGGTAGCATTTCCGCGCCAAACCACGTGTGGGCTCACATGTTATAATATCTCACATTTTATGACTGATACATGAACGAATTACTAAAGCACATAATATATATTTAATTAAATAGATAATTTTAACCTACCAACTTCACTCTCCGCTTTATGCTTCTTATTTTCAGATTTTTTACCACCGAAGAATATTTTGAAGAGATAATGAATCAGAATACATGACAGAACAGTTACTCCTACTAAAAGGATCACGTTCATCGCTTGGCCGGCTCCTAAATTGGTCATTTTCACTCATAAATTATTGCGAATGGAATTACTTGTACTCGTATATTTTTAGAAACAATCACGCGATCGAAATCTCTGAGAGAAACTGTGGTTCACACTTCTGCCTTCATCGTTCAAACTTCACGTGAAAATGACACTTCAAATAGAAATGACGTCGGTTGTCAATTGTCATTTGTCTAAAGCGTCATTGTATGTCAATTTGCATATTATACATTGATAAATTATACTATGGATCTGACATAACGAAATAATAATAAATAATAGCAGCCTATAATTTATTTATTTATTTTATTTTATTATTAATAATAATGTAATTTAATAATAAAATCTTATAATATACTAGAGTATAGGCAAACAAAGCAAAGAGAAAGAGAAGAACATCTCTAACGAAAATATAATAAAATAGAAAAGGAAAGCGTTTCTATAGTTAATGTATCCGAATTTGAGTGATAAGTCGTAAACAGTCAGCCACGATTGGAGCTCCTAAGTACCTAGTTTGAATATTGAACTAGCGAACACGCACATTGACAAATTGAAATCGCGTTCTTTTTATCATAATTATTATAATTAATATCACGCGAAGCAATTTTGAGGTATGATTTTATTGATGTTCAATCTATTTATTTTTCTATGTTAGGTCAAACATATAACTTTTGGAATAGAATCCACTCCTGTAACTATCCGAAAACTGCGCTGTCATTGCGATAAGCAAGTAGCGAAATGTTTCGTTGATGTGATTAAAGGGTTTTTCTCTTTATTTTTGAGTTTTGTTGTCCTTATTCCATGTATTTTTTTTAGAAAACTACATTGTTATTATTTTCATTTTTGTGTTATTTTTTTATGATAGTAAGGGACGAGACGAGCAGGACGTTCAGCTGATGGTAATTGATACGGCATTCGAGCCGAATGGAATGTTAATACGTCCATGTAGTAGAAAAAGAATAAATCGTTATATGTATGTATCGATTTCCAATTATTTAACTATAATACGAACATTTTTGGGGTTATTTCGCTGTGTTATTTAACAATAGATCACTGTACAACTCAACATATTTCTGAAGTACTATTCCTGAAAACCATCAGGTAATATAATAATTTTATTCAGAGTTCACATTCTCATCGCGCCTTGTAAACGGTTGTGAAACAGATTTCTGTGTTACTGTAATTTTTGATCACGCACTGTTTTAGCACACATTGTTGCTGTTTAGTGACTTTACGCTTGCTCAATCCTTTTTTGACTTAAAGAAAAAAATTTATGTATTTACAACTTCTGCTACTTATCTGCAGAATATATTATTTAAAGACATTATTAAATTTCCATCAACCCAACACTTGCAGTAAAAGATCAATTGAATACTTAGACTATGATTTAAATATTGTATCAAGTATTACATTAAATATTCATACAATAGAATATGAACCTCTTGGGCACTATGGTAAAGATATATCATAGCATAATGATATTTTTTTTCAATGATTAGAACGCAATAAATTCAGGCAGCTTACGAAGATTAAAAATGACAACATAAATTTTAACATTTTATCCTGTCTTGTCTTTTAAAATCTAAATATTAAATCGGCGAATCAATGAGTAGCAACAAAAACTAAATATTAAATCCTACAACCAAAAGGATTTAAAGCATGGGTTCGATTTTTACAAATTAGCCATAAATATGCCAGGAAAAGGTGGTGCAAGGTACATCTCTATATATCTTTTCAGTGATACATTGTCACATTTTAAGGTATAAATCTTTACATTTTTGTATAGTAAAATAGAAAATAAAATACTATAGACAAAACCTGTGATACAATATAATAACAACACTTCTTATACATAAATATGTGATGATATTTTGTATGAAGAATGTTTACCTGATTAAGTAAGATTAAAACAATTTCATGAATTTTTATATATTCGCCCTTGGAATTGAAAATGCATACCTATACTTAACTGTACGTACCTACACTCAATATTCAAACCGCTTCCCGAATCACTTCCACATGAATAACTATCACATTACTTTAACTTTTATGCTTTGTCTTTTTTTTATATTAGAACTAAAAGAGACCCGGGACTCAGAAGAATAAGTACATCTTGGTGTGTGTTTACCCCTGCTAAATCACGTCAGTGCCTCTAGTTGGTATCTAACTTTAAAAAGATGCCTTGTCAGCGCTGTCAGCTAAGGTGGATAATGTTTTAATCTTTACAAAAAACAACACTGTAATTGTAGTCGCATAGGTACTTATTTTTAAGAGTTATGAATTTGATTTTAGACTCTTAGAAAATCTTTATAAAATCGTTGTTTCTTATTCTTTATTGTTTGTGTTAAATGAAGATAATGTAATGTAAATGTAAGAATCGCAATAATGTTTGGTAAGGGCCAAGTGGCTAAGGAAAAAAGCTTAGAAGACTTAATTGAATTGATTGCTTTTTTACGATAAAACACGTTTGTTAGTTAATCACACGATTCGCAGATTATGTTTATTAAAAATTATTTTCTCTCATTCTTTAGTTTGGTTTTCTTTAAAATCAATTTTTTCTAGGTTTTTTCTAACTTCCTATTATTTATGTGTGCTTTTTTGATTTACTTTTAAACATAATAATTTATAGATATTATCAGCTAGGCTTGCATAGCCCATCTGAAGGCTTAAGCGCTTATTACACTTCACTGAATTTAGTCGTCTGAATTCATAACATCCTTAGTTCAGAAATAAGGATAGTTTCTGACTGAATGAATCATTTAGAAGCTTAATTAGAAACGCATTAATGTGTCGCTCATGACTCTACGTTCGTGGACGACGTATCTAATTTTGTTTTATTTTCTCGAATAATAGTAATAGCCCAACAAGTTTCAGGGATTATTTTTGTCAGCAGGCGTTGGGATATTATAGAACTGAATTTTAAATCTTGATGAATTTTCTGTTCCAATAAATCTTAGTGATATGACCAATCTTTCTTTTGCACTAAAACTGTATTGTAAGCTAGTATCTTGCTTTAAAATAACAACAAATTAGGTGGTGGATAGGTGTCACAAGATTTAGTAATATGTCAAACGATCTCGAATCTATTCGTTGATAATATCTGAAGTCCGCACTCCGTTGGTTCTAAAGCACACATATAATGTTCATGTTTGTTAACTCCGCGCAGTAATAATTATTACTTCACCTCACGGACTAGTAAAAAAGAAGGACTCCGCGCCGTGATATTAGCAAGTGAAGCACCTTTATGCTAGTGTGTGTGCGGTTACGGGGTATACCAGTTACACAATTTTTTCTTCCTTAAATAATCATATATCCACAAATACGTTTATAGTATTGTTTTTACACTTTTTCACAACGTACGACGGCATTTTTAAAATATTTTATTGCGACGCAAACTGGTCTGTCACAGACGATGGCAAATCTCATAATGGCGCCCAATCGGCTTGTATTAGTGTAAGTGTGTGCGTGGGGCTATGTATAGACATGTTTACCGGCTTGTTTTGGTGCCTCACTGTTATGTGAGGTGACACGGAGGCTTTCTTTTTTTACTTGCCCGTGCTTCACCCATGTTCTTCTTATTTTATTTGTAAGTAACTTCTGAATTTAGACGACTAAATTCAGTGAAGTGTAATAAGCGCTTGAGATATTAAAAATACAAGGCAAAATACGTTTATATGTATAGGGAAAATAATTCAACAAAACAAATTGCTTTCATGTACAAGTCTGTTGTCCGCTGTCACTATAATATTATACACATTTTTGACTTTTGTCACTGTCACTAATTGTACCTACCCAGTCTAAGCCTACAGTTGAAGTTAATAATGACTTTGAAATTTTTATTACCTACTGTGCATCTCGCTCACGTGAACTTGAAATGACAGAGAAATAACATTCCAAATTTAAACATTCTAGAAAACTTCACGATAGTGTGATCGGTAAAGTCAGCAGACAGACGTCATTCAGATTTCAATCGTAGTTCGCAGTTTGTTTTTTGTGATATAAAAGTGAAAAAAATAATACTTGCCAGCAATTAAATTCAAGCATGCCTCGAAGAGGAAGATCAGCCAGTCCACCACCAGCGCCAAGAAGGTAATTATAAAAGTGCTGATTTTTTCTTTATATTTTAGGACAAGTGAATTTAATACCTAACCTGTATCTCGTCTTTTAGGGCTGCGCCACCACCGAGTAATGTTCCCGCACGTGCTCCTCCTTCAGCACCAGCTACAACGGCTGGTGCTCAACCCCAGCAACCTTCTATGTTCGGGCAAATGGCAGCCACGGCAGGAGGAGTAGCAGTTGGATCAGCCGTGGTATGAAATTCATTACGTAATTTTCAAATTTTATTTAATTTCTAATTTATTTCAGGAATTGTGGGGATCAGGGAGGTATTGCACAAGATTGCATTAGTTTTAATAATCATACTGTTGTTTCACAAGAAACTATACAATGGCTTACTGCCAATTAGTCACATGTTTTTTTATTAATCATGCGACAAAGATATTGAATTAAACACCAAAAATATCGAAACATATTTTGTATGCTGCGAGTATATAGTTTTATTATAAATATTTATTGTTATACCTAATGATATGTTTGTTAGTAATAATTTTGTTTATTAATAAACAAAACCTTGCATGTAGAATGACTTCTCATTACACATAGTAGAGCTTATTCATGAGCCAGAAGTTCTTTCATCTTTGATTTACCTTGCCCAAACTGTATCACAAAGTTTTTGTCCCTAAGAAGACACAAGTTTGTATATTCACTTCTAAAAGTCACCCCTTGTCATACTCCCTCATCTCAAGATCTCTCTTATGTCACAGCTTGCCATTATTTATATACCCAGCTACAATATATCAAGCAATGTTAAGTTCTATAGTCTCTGGAAAGGGAAGGCTAAAAAAATTAAAAATAAAATACCACTGAGCTGGTTTTGCCTCATGCAATGAAGAGCAGTTAGAATAATTGAATGTCTGGTATCTGTATCACCAATTGGCTTGATTCTATGGTATTATATTGTGATGTGAGGGGCTACCTACTGCTTATATCACGGGAATTGTGGAGGGGAGTTGTACAGGTTATATGAGTAGGCAAATTCTACCACCTGGTATTATGTCATAATTGAAAAAGCCACCCGCTTTATGTTGATGTCTGGCATTCTACAAGCTCATGTTTTGTATGAAACTTTTTGCCATGCACACCATAGCTTATACCGTGTGGAATGAATTACCAGTATTCCCATACTGATACAAATCATGCTTAGAGTATACACCTATATTAAAGGGACCTCTAATCTCTCCACATAATACGATGTTGCAGATGTCCATAGGCAATTGTGTCATTACTTCCCATCATGTGTGCCTCTTGTACAATTGCCCGTTCTGTGGGGCCACATTAGTTTTCTTCTATTGATTTTGGTTATAGTGATATTGGTCTGAATTGGCTCAGCTAGCTCAACTGTTGAGTTAGTTCAGGCTATTATGAGCCCAGCTGTTGAGTGCTCATAGGCCATTTAATTACCATTAAAGCCCACATTTTGCATAGTTACTAAACTAAATTTATTAAATTTTTGAATTGTTTTTAAAATAATGGCTAGCTATATAATATTGTAGATTATATTAAACAGGTTTATGATGCATAGTTATTGTCTGGTGCTGTGCAGTCCACCTAAACTTGTATAATATTATACTAAATTGTTATATGATCTAAAAGATGGGCTGGGGGTATCAGTTGTTTTCCTCATGTCCGTAGTTCTTAGCGAACTTATATAGATTCATGACATTTTCCAAGTGTTTTGGTGTTAAATTGGTGATCCAAGTTTGATATTCTTGATTTCTTCTTTCTTTTCAATAACTAATTAACCTAAAATTTTAGTCTACTCTTTTGTTTCGTATGTATCCAAAACATTGACATATTGGTATTTATATGAATGTGACGAATAAGCTTAAGTGTTTACTAACCTGTAGAGATTTGTAAATTGATATTGTCATATTGAAATGAACATGCTCTAATTAGAGGTTTGGATGTTGAAAGTTGATGTAGTCACACTGTAGAACTTTGTAGGGGTTTTTTTCAAAAAAATATGCATGAAAAATACTCTTATGAGAGTGGCTCTAGGTTTTTTTTTATGAAAAATGTCACGAGACGGTCAGGACATTCAGCTGATGATAATTGATACACCCTGCCTATTACAATGCAGTGCCAATCAGGATTATTGAAAAAACCCAAAAATTCTGAGTGGCACTACAACTGCGCTTGTCACCTTGAGACATAAGTTGACAAGTCTCATTTGCCCAGTAATTTCACTAGCTATGGCGCCCTTCAGACTGAAACACTGTACTGCTTACACATTACTGCTTCACTGTAGAAATAGGCGCCATTGTGGTATCCATAATCTAGCCGGCATCTGGTGCAAAGGAGCCTCCCACTAGTAAAACCTTATCGGTTCATTTAATTGAATTGTTTTTTAATTACTAGATACTAGAAACTTTAATTTTAATACATAGATTGTTTTTGTGTTGGATGAGATATATAGCTTGGTATTTATATAACACTCGAATTTCTTTTTGCATTTTAACAGATCACTAAATAAAATGAATAATTTTATGATTTTAGAATATTTGACCTACTTCATAATGTAATTCTGCATAAAAATTTATTCGTCTGAAGTCTGTATAAAATTTATTCATAATAGAGAGACAACATTTATTAGTTTTAACAATAATTATACAATTATAGTATATTATGCCGTTTAAATCAAGACATTTCCTGTTCACCTTTGTTTTACTTTGTATAAATAATATTAATTGTACTTATTCTTTTCAATTCTATTATTTATTTAATTAAAACTAACTGCTGTACAAAAATAATATCACAGCTTGTGACTTTTATACGTTTATCATTACAAATCTGAGACATTTTAATTATGAGTACTGATTATATAATTATACTATTTGATCAAAATATTGATTTCAAATAAATAATGTAATAATACTGTATGTGTGAGTATGAGTATTAAAAAAAACACCTTAAAAAAATTGTGACAGTAATGTGTTGGTTAAGGTGTAACAATATAATAAAGCATACACATCCCTTAAATACCAGCAACACTCCTGCGATTCTTCTGGTGTTACAGGAGAGCTAGGATGATCGCTTAACATCAGGTGTTAAGTGACCATTCACACTTGTTTGTCCTCCACTTCCATTAAAGAAAATGACTGGGTTGTTATTATTTTACACAAGGATGATTAGATCTCCTCCTCGCGTCGTTTTCCTCATTACTGAGGGTTGTAACTCCCCAGCTGCATCAGTTTCTCCCGTAAGATTCCCCTTCATCTGCTGCAATCCTTAGCTTTTTGAAGGGCATTATAGAAGTTGATGTTTAGAGAAAATCGTATTAGGTCCGGCCATCTTGTGGGACTGGTGATGATTAGATCTACCAACTATCTAATCATTCTTGTGTAATATAATAAGTACCCATGTACATATAACATATACTAAGAATAAATAATATTGTTTCAACATATAAAATGACAACAAGCCATATATCCAGGACCTATACCATCCAGCCTTGGGTTTGCCAAGTATCCAGTATTGATCTACAATACCCCGGCTATTTCATCTCTACAAAAAATTACTATTGTTTTCAGGGTCATGTGGCGGGAAGTGCTTTAACTGGATTATTCAGTGGCGGAGGCAGCAGTGAGCCTGCTCAACAACAGGCTGCTCAACCACCACAGGAAACCTACAACCAATACCAGAACCAACAACCCCAAGGACCTTGCGCTTGGGAGATTAAGCAATTTATTGAATGTGCCCAGCAACAACATGATCTATCCCTCTGCGAAGGATTCAATGAGGCACTCCGCCAGTGCAAAGTCAACAACCACATGTAAAGTGATTAAAAAGGGTGCCGGTTCGATAAAATATACAGATATGTTCTTCTTTATTAACCATTCTGTTCATAGGATTTTAAAAAGATATGCTCTTAAATTTGCATATTTATCGAGCTGTCTAAAACTTCAGACTTTCCATCTTTCTAATGTGAGGCACCTGCCAAGCAATTATTATTATGAATGATTAAATCATTATACTTATTATTTTATTAATTTAGACAAATTTTAGTTGTTATAGTTTTATTATCATTGTTTTTAAAGAATGAAACAATTTAAATTGATGACTTTAGAACAATAAAGATGTTGTAACTGAAAGTTGTTTTAATATATATTATCGGGGTGAGGGTGTCATTGTGTCATGAATGAAAATATAAATGGTCTGTTCATATAAATTGTTATTGCTTAATTGAATAATTATTTGATTAAGGCGCTATAGTCCTAAAAACTAACATTTTTGAAAATCTACTTAAAATACTTCCACTAATACTACGGTTCCAATTTTTCGACATGTTTATCTTCATTTCTTTATCTAAATTTTCAAAGAAAAGAAAGGCAGTTTCGAAAACACGATTATGAAAAAAAATCTCGATAGATTTATATTTTGAATAATTGCGTATTTTTATACGATCTAATGAATTAATGTAATTCTAGTTACGATTATTATTTTTGGAATTGGTGTCCTTCCGCCTCGACCTGCTCTCGGCTCTCGCCTTTTAGCGGCGGCCATCTTGGATTTCAAAAATCATCCCAAATTCGTTCTCTGCAGCCTCGAGAACCTCAGATACGATACCCATATTGTTGAAATCATAATTTTGCACAGCGGCCATCTTGAATTTTAAAAATTATCCCAAAATTGTTATCTGCACCCTCGATGCATATCACAGTATTTCGTACTCTTGGCAACTGGAAATTTTAAAAAATGTTACGCGGTCCTTCCGCAGTCCGCGGTCGTTGACCCGCATCGCTCGGTTTGTGTCTCAGCCATGCCCGTGTCTATGCCTACCTATCGAATCTTATAGATATACGTTCGAGCGATTTTTGCCCAGTGTTGGGAATACGTCGCCTTAAGTTAACAATTATTATCACTAAAAATCATTTAAAACCATTTGGTTGGTGCTTCTAAATTCATTTTGAAATTTGTACACACTGGCATCAGTGGTTAGTAGTAAAAATAGTATGGTAGTAGATAAAAACAAAAGTTAAAATCGGGGACCAAAAATTAACAAAAGGATTATTGTTAGAATTTTGTGTGATTATGGCGAATGATGGTGATAACGAAACCACTTAATGGTACTTAACAAAAATTACTAAATATTATGATATACCTATTATTACTATGACTATATTGCTACGTGAAAACTCGCAGCAAAAACGATAAGCGTAAGGCAGTGATTTAAATTTTGAACCCCACGTGATCATACATCCGGGAATTACTCCGCGTAAAAAAAAATAAACAATCCGATCCGGTGCGTTCCGAAACTCATTTTAGCCTAGCGTTTTATCACATTGTAACAAAAATTTGTGCTAGTTATCAAAATTTAGATTTTGATATTTATAATAAACATTGTTAAATATTATCTTAATTGTTTCTCTTACTATAACCTATAACACTTTTCTCGCTAGTCGAGGTGAAAAGTTGTATGTTTCACACGACAGCAATTTTATTTTTGTCTCGTGCCTTTAAATGATTAAATCACTCACTACCTCAGTTACATTATACATTACAAATACTCACTACGCTCGTGATTCAATTCTAGACTACTTCGCCAATTCGTGATTTAAAGTCAGCACTCGCAGCATAAACTAACTTTGCTCACTTGTACAAATAACTATTTTACTCCAGTCAGAATGTCCAAGAATGAACTACAGGCTAGGCTATTCGTACGCTACGCTAAGATGGATGATGCTGTTGCGATTTTTTTGCCTCATTGTGCATTTCCTGCATGAAATACCAATGACATGCATGGCATATAGCCCCACTTTATTAAGGGACAGTGACGGGTTACAATCCATTGGCTATTATGGTAAGTTTCTGGTCGAATGTAAGCTCCAGATGTAAACGGTATAGATTTACCTATTATTCAGGCGCGTAGATATGAGGACATCCAACTTCCGCTTTCTAGTAAAAGACACCAGAACGGTCATTTCAGCATCAACCACCAGTTCATTGTCTTCCCACCATTCTTGGATATGACATTGACAGCTTTCTGTATAAGGAATGATATAGTAGGTACTTTGACTGTCGACTCGAGTCATTATCACTAGATCATCAGCATAAACTTGAGTGTCGATACCAAGTTCATTCCTCTTATTAGAGAAGCTCATCAATGACAACGGCCCAAAGTAAAGGCGAGATTAGGTAGTTACCCCTCTTTGTGGACATAATTTAGTGGTCATTACGTCAAGAGAGACTACATTCTATCCATTAGAGCAATGAATACAGCAAATAGATTCACTGTAAGTATTTAAATAAAGCAATATTCATAGGGATAGGTTCACAGATAAAGTTTGTATGGTGCTGGGGAGCTGCCTACGGATTAGGATTCCTACCTGTCCAGTTTTTTATATACTTAGGTGGATTTTCATTCATAAATTGCGTTGCTTACTGACTAAGCAGAAAGTACTAAATTATCACATGCACCTCGGAAGGAATAGCAAAGAACAGCATAGCGGCAGACATTATTTTTTTAAGGCAACACACCCACGTGCGTATGCGCGCGAGACTGCAATTGTATGCACCTATGGTACCTACCTCCTTACAAAATACCTTATCAAACTCGATGTATGTATGTATAGATTGCTGGAGATCCAAATCTACACATTTTTATCCAGCATTAGTTGAGTATAAGTACCATTCTAATTTATAATATACCTAAGTGTATGGCCACTAGAGGGACACCGACGACGTGCTATGGAGGGTATACTCGATATTTATAGTAGGAACTAGGAAGTAATACTGAAAGCTGTTCAATCGTTGAGACATTGGAATCAGCTATTTTACGGGAGAATTCTTTAAAGACCCCGGTATAGAAGGATTCATTGATTGTCGGTAGGTAATCTCTTAGCTCAATGATCGTTGATGCTTATCGTGCTTATGGCGCAGTTTCGAAGAGTTCGTTTAGTCGAATGTGATGTAACGCAACGTAACACATGCTGCGAAAAAAAGTGCACGGAAAGAAATTAAAAAGAATCTTTTAAGCCGAATAGAATAATAAAAAAGTTTATTCTTAACAAAAAATTCAGAAGTTGCTTCATAATAAAAAAAATCCCGTCGAACATCTGTATTTTATGCGATACCATGAATCATTAATATTAGCATTTCTTAACCACACAATTATCTAATAATATATAAGTTCTATAATATTCTGAATAAGCTTTTTGCTATCCACAAAATATTTAATATAATGTATTTTCATCCCTCAGTCGTTCTCGGTCGAGTTCTGGCTCTCGTTCCCGGTACAGCCCTGCTGAACGACATGCTCCGGCTCAAGCACCCAACATTGTGGTCACGCCTATGCCTCGAAGATCCGTATTCAGGGACGCCGCTGCAGTTGCCGGAGGCGTCACTGTGGGAACAACGATGGTACAAAAACAAATTATTGGTTGTACTAAAGTTGCTTTGACATGTAGTAAAGATCGATTCCTTTACTTATTTTTGGACAAACTAGGTTATTGATCATCTGGAGAATAACAAGAGTGCTTAGGAACTGATAACTATAAGATCTCAAGTATTTTTTGAAGTCAAATTCGAACTTTCCTTGCCACCCTGCAATGTATAATAGTTACCTACATTAGACTCGGGAATATTTATTATTTGGGGTTCTTATCAAACGAAAATGCATGATTAGGTATATCAATATAAATATACAGGCTAGGCAAAATATTTAATGTAGTTGGTTTTAATATCATTTTACTTAAATCATAATGCCAATCACTATGTATATTATGTTAATAAAAATAGGTACTTATGTACTTACTCAATTCTATCACCCATCTCTTGAGTCATCTTTTTACTTCGTTTTCAAGGACTGATTTACGTTTTCTGGACAACTTCACTGATTTTCTAAGTTTCCGCCCAGTCGTATTATTTTTTACACCAAAACAGAATCAATAGTATACCACTGCCTGATACAGCAAGGTGAGAGGTAATTATATCACCATCACGCTGATTGAAGTATTTGAATGATGACAGGCATGAAAAATGTAACGCCTGATCATATTTTGCGAGCGAATACTTTATTACTTTACTTATGTCAAAAAGTAAGGCGCAAACAGTTATATGCTTATAATCCTTGTTATTGAATACTAATCCTAATAAACGGACTTACATAATAAAAGTACAAGCTATAGGAATAACCCATCTAAGTTTCGTACTAAACAAATGCGTCATACCGAGAAACAGTGTGTTTAACTGTAAATAAAAATGGTTGTTAAAATAACTCTGGAGTATTAACTATAACCAACAGCAAGCATTGGCAACTAAAAAATTAGACTTAAGGGTGTCTAACTAGATAAATTAGTGTTCATAGCTCCAAATGCTATATTTTCACCATAAAACTTGCCTAAAAACACCTAGTTTGCGTGTTTTCTCCTCACTCTTGTTGGCGCTAGGTAACAACGATGCGATATGGGTGTTGTAGACAATGATATTATAGTAATAAAAGAGATAGATATGTCACTAGCCCGCCGAAAATCAATCGCCTAAATTGAGTCAATTGGTTCATTTGGTCGTAGTCGCTCTCTCGATATGAAAACGGTACACGCGTTTGTTGTTGACAGAATTGCTTACAATTTGATATAGGTACAACATTAAAATGCCGTCTTGTGTAATGGGAAGATGCACTAATTACGAAAGTAAAAAAATCATAGAATTACATACCACAGTTAAGAAATCATGAATTATAACATTTTATTTGATTTCATTATTTATCTAACAAAATAAAGCCGCCGCCAAGCCGATCATTGATTAACATACAGAAATGACAAAATATTGATGCTGTCTGTTGCGGGATGATCGAGGTAGAATATTTTAGGAAATGATGTGAAAAAGTCGTTGTTGCAATGAATGTAATACGAAATGTAATGATTTTTAATAAACAAGTGCGTATATAACCTGCCTGAAATATCAAACTACTAAAACAAGTTTTAAGTTTTTTTTTTTATGGAATAGGAGGACAAACGAGCGTACGGGTCACCTGGTGTTAAGTGATCACCGCAGCCCACATTCACTTGCAACACCAGAGGAATCACAAGAGCGTTGCCGGCCTTTGAGCGGTAGGTAGGTAGCGGATGTAGACAGTGAGTGCTATTTGTTTACGTAGGAGATTTTCAGCAACACTGTCCCTTTCAGTATATCCCTTGCTAACTGCAGAAGAATCAATGGATCATTTTCTTCTTCTCCCATTACCTTATTGTAATAAACCCTCAACAAAAAGACATTCATAAATAATATAAGATACAATAAATAATAATTGTAATCTTAAAACTTTTTGGGAGCCGTCGTTAGTAAAATTGTAAAAATGGGACCCTTACTGTAGATAGAGACCTTTCGGTTTTGTTTTGGTGTCTGTATGTTTATTATTATTTTATGTATAAATAATTGATATCATCAATGTGGCTTTATATTATAATAAATATTAAATATTTTTTTTATAAAATCAATGACACATTATCTACCTAAGTTCAATGTAGTTTTACTACTTTATAGCTTTTACAACATGAATAAATCGTAATTTAGGCATAAATCACAGTGTACGGTAAAAAATCATATCTGATGAATTAAATGTATTTTTTCAATACAAATACGAAGCAATTAGCAAATTAGAGTTATCTCTTTTTCGCTTGCGATAATTGCATTTACTATCCTTCTTTGACGTGTATTTGTAATGTAGTGAGCTATTGCAATGTTAAATTATTCATGTGTGCGTTAGTGTATCATTTTCAAACACCGAATGTTGTCTACGTAACCTATCTATACTTTTAAATATCATTGGTTGTAGACCGTATCGATTATATTAGTAAATGCCGTCTTGGTACCTACCTATCTACTACTTACTTTAAATTAGGAAATAAAAAGCGCGGCGCAAGATTTCAGAGTGAAACTTTCTTCTTATGACAGCTAGATCATTCTAGATTTAAAAATGTGAGCACAAGATTGATTTGTTTCATGTGCAAATGTGTTTAAATTCGTTTAAAATAAAGATTTAAACGTAGATCATTTATACGTTTCGATAAACTGTGACAGCTGTGAAAACGTCGAAACCGCCTCCATTTTGAGCAATACACGTACACTAACACTAAATGACATACAAATCGCGAGTGTAAGACGTAGCTTATCACGCACACTAAAGTAATAAACCTGGACTGTTTTCATCTGTTGTCTATCAGCAAGAATGTCTATCTAGAGTCTAGGCGTATACATGATCTAAGGGTGTATACATTAAAAATTAGAATACTTAGTTAGAATTAAATTAGAACTACTTTCTCAAAATCGTTAAATTTTTGTACCTACTTAGTTAAAATTTGGTACTACGTGTGGTTTCACCTCCTAACTAAGGCAAAACTTTACTTAGTTCTATTTTTATGCCTGCTTTCAAAGCATCCAGAATATATTGCAAAAATTCTCGCTAGTGAATATGTCAATTCAAATAAAGAAATCTAAAGAAAGTAGGTACCTACTTACATATGTATCTTGTCGAAAGATTATCTTTCTTTAAATTTTTCTGCATCTTTCACATAGGTATTTATTAGACACCGTTCTTCTGACATATCCATAACTGTGTGATTTTAAATAATAGAATGTCGGCATCACAACAATGTTGTTATCGCATGAAAAGTATCTACAAACAAACAAGTAAATTATTTCATCCATTCATCTAATAATACTTAATATGGTTTCAAGGGTCATTTAGCAGGTGAGGCAATAACAAGCCTGTTTGGTGGACATCGACGTGAAGAAGTGCAACGTTCCCTGCCTCAGAACTACCAAATGGGCACAGAGCCGAGTGGACCCTGTGCCTTTGAGATTGCTCAGTTCCTGCAGTGCGCTGCCAACCGCGAAAACTTGCAGGAGTGCGAGGCTTTCAACGAAGCGCTAAGAGACTGTAAAACACGAAATCGTTAGTTGAATTTGTGCAAATTTTTATTTCAGCTATTAACGAGTATAGTAGTGGCTAGTGAACTAGTTCTAGGTGGTCAATACGTGTTGGTCCGGAGCTGTAATGCTTATTTCTGTAAAACCCGCTCGACGTTCACGCGAGATCCTCGCCTGAATGAATCTCAGCGACATTCTCGACGAGAGCTTCTTTGGGCACACCACAGACTACAGAGTACATTATATAATGGGCACACACTCGCAAGGTTCTCAATACAGTTCTCACGTTCGATGACGATGGACGTACACTGCTGCGAAAAGCTTTTTATTTTGTTTTTTAATTCATCAATGGGTAATTTCATCAAGGTGCTAATATGTTTCCACGCACCGTGTATTTTTAGATTATTTTTAAAAACTTTAAAACGTATTATTATATTCCACAAAATCTTATCTGCTTGAAAATAAATTCAAATGACAATTCTAATTCGTCGTCGGCTCATATTAATGTTGAGTAAATAGTTACCACACAAAACTTATAAGTTATAATAGACGAGTCGCTCGCTACCGAAACTGAGAAACTTGCGAATGTGGAGTTCTTGTCTGTTCTCGTGTTCTTAGTTCTTATATCTCGCGCCAAAAAGCCGACAAAAACCGGAGAACAATGGGAGAACCGGCGAATATTATGAACGAACAGGTGATCAGCGCAATCGCGGTGCTTCTCCGATGGGTAGGCCGTATCACTTACCTACCGTTTCATAAAAAAATAAAAATATACCTATACCGCTATTTTAAAATTGTCAAAGAAAACTAGTTTGTTAGAACAAATTGGTAGTTTCTGAACATATGAACAAAAAAATAAAAAAAACATGTCAAAGAATTATCTACAGTTTTTGACACAGACTTGATCTCCTGCCAACTGATTCCTGCATTGATAACATAATTTCATTATCAAAATGGCACGTAGTATTTTTATGCTGTTAGTGATTTTTATGATTCAGTGTACAAATTATTTAAGTTTTCTTTAGTGTTAATTCCGCCAATATTTGTCTTTAAAACAAATAAATAATAATAAAATAAACTTAAATAATTTGTATAATTATGGATTTCCGCAAAGTAACGCCTTATTCAATAAATTTTCATGATTCAGTGTCTATAATTTTAGACTGGAATTTTAAAAAGTTTATTAATAAATAATTAATGTATACCTAATAGTCTATATAAATTAAACGATAGAGGTTCTCATTTGTGGATAAACTACTGCATAGATTTCATTTAAGTATTTTTAGTTTTGTTCCTCGGACACTTGGCCCTTATGTAAAAATAAATATTGTAATATCTTCATTTAATTTAAAGTTATCAAAGTTTTACGAAACAACTATTTTTATGATCACTACGTGCTCAGTCATGTACCTATGCACGTAGCCGAAGTCCCGACTTCGGCTACTGAACTGAGCAATCTCAAATGCCCCGGCATTAGCTAGTCTACAATAAACTTATTGGCATTATAATAATTTTATTATTGTCCAGTAAAAAATCTGACTGCAACGATCTATGAAGTCTTCATAAGTACCTACTTTACTTGCCTTTTTTGCTACAAAGACAAGTAGTTAGGTACATTATATTGATTATAATATTTAGGTACGTAGATATTGAACACAATATATTATTGTTGATTGAGTACCTAATATTTTCATAATTTGTTGGGTAAGTAATATTTTAATTTTTGCGTTTGTTTCAGGTTTACCTTAACGGACAAACAATTATTCACACTATGTCATAATAAACATTTGAAATATTATTATAAAAAACTTTTTATTTATCACCCAGACATCATCATGCAAACCTAGGATAGCTTGCCACTTCGGCTTTTGGGAGACTTTGAAACGACATTCCACTTTAAGGCCGGGGACCGAACCAATGGCCTTGAGGAGTGGAGCTAAGTGACCTCTCTCGTACAAGATCGCCATAGTTTTAATTTAGAATTAGAAGCATTTTTAATTTATCACAAACGTAATACAATTTTCTTTACAAAAATAACAAAACTATATCATGTTAAATAGTATTGGTAAACAGTTAATAATTTTTCATATAATTTTTATCTAGATTGAATGATTAGCATGGTATCAATTGTAAGAGTTAGGGCTACTTTCGTGATTTTTTTTCGTGATAGAAATATAAAGAAAAAATGACATTTCATTTCATATTCTGTGTACGTATAATTATTTTTTTTAAAATATTTTTTTAAATAAACCGTTAAGAAATGGTTTCAGTTATGCGCTATTTTGGCGATTTCTCGGGATAGCGGCCTTAAGGCTTCTTATTATTACTTTATATATTGCGTACTCCGCCACAGAGAAAACGCTCGAGATAAATTCCCAAAACAAAAATATAATTCAAGTAGGCTTGAACTAAAAACTTAGTCATTATGTTTGGAACAATCTGAGCCAATGTGAATAAAATCACTGGCACAAGTATAGTCATGAAAGCTACATTGAATATTCGAAATCGTAGGTATACCTACTCAGCTTTGCTCAGATGTTACCACGCACACCTGTTTGCGCAAAAACATTCTTGATTTACATTTATAATAGATACAGTTTATTTACTGCGCAACTAATCGCAGCAACGTCGGAGCGATGTAAAAGTTTGGCGAGGGATATACTCAGCATAATAGGTAAGTAGCGTAAGCATAAGTTCAAAGCGTTTTTACAAGCTTTTACTTGTTCCGTTTGTTGGACGTCAAGTCAAATCGAGCAAATCAATTTTTAATCTTTTATGTAATCTCTAAACTGTAAAATCTAAAATCTAAACTGTGCCGCGTACACCTTCCTTAAAGGCCTGTGATTCTCCTGGTGTTGCAAGTGATTGTGGGCGGCCGTGATCACATAACGACATAAGGTGTAAGGCTTGTTTGTCCTATTCCATTATAAAAAACCAGTTGAGTCAAAATCTTGCATAAAACTAAGTTTAGTTCCGATGGCCCCATGAACCCACATGATATTAATATCAAATGAAATGGGTTTGCTTAAATTATAAAAAGATAAGAAATTTTATTAGAAAATAAATCACGTATTTATTACAAAACTTAAAAAGCGGGACAAAATAGTTATGAATGCGTTCCAGGTACTCAAACCCTAATGAAATTAAGGTAAACTAATTAATTAAGTATATGCGTTACAACTTATAATGAGAATGTTATGCGTAACATATTACCAAATTACTTTCTTGTTAGGTTATTCCAAATTTAATTTAAATATAAAACATCTAATCATTAATTTATTATAATTAAATAATCTCTTCATTCGATATTTTTTGTATAAAATCTTTTACGGGTCCTGAAGTTACACATTCGTCAGTAGTCAGTGAAATCATCAACATGAATTGCATGGTAATAACATGTTTAATATCATACTTGTATTATAAGATATTTTTATACTTACCCACCAGTTAATAGTAATTCCTTTTGCCAAAATACCTATTTAGAAATGGGTATTAATAGATAAATCTATTCAATTCAAAAATATTTTCTGTATGGTAAAAAAACTGCTATTCTAAATGTTAACTACTTATTTTTCTCAGATATTGGTCGTCCTTGTTTGCGTTGCAACCCTAGAAGCCAAGCCATTTGGTTTTGGAAACGATCAAGTTGGCACGGGTCTAGGATTAGGGGGCTATGAACGGTATCCAGGAATGGGACTAGGACGAATTGGTAACCAATACATGCATCAGGATGGATACGGTGGCCAGGAGTTTAATAGAGGTGAAGGCGGTTACAGCAATGAGGGATATGGAAATATGGGCCGGGAAGGATTTCACAATATTGGAGGACATCATAACAAAGTGACATCGGTTGGTATTTGCAGCATATTATAATATTTCACTACCATGTTTATATTGTTAGAGGTTTTATTTTATTATTGTTAGCGAATTTTAACAGATAGTCCCATCCAAAGAAGTTTCGAAGCAAGTAGGTTTTTCGACACGCATATTTAATAATGTTCCTATGTTATCTGGTATAGGATAGTATACCTAGTTAATTATTAATCAACAATAATTATTGCTACTGCGAGGATATATGTGTAGTCTTTCATCCTTCAATACGAGTATGTACGTAAACGCTAGCAAAATGATGTAAGGTATCCCATCTTATTGTCTTATTGTTTACAGATTAATGAAGCAGATAATTCTGAATTCCACGACATAGGTGGTGGGTCCGCGATGAATAACGGTGGTTATAAGAATAATGGTTACAACGGATATCAGAACGGTGGAGCATACTATGGAAACGGATATGACGCTGGCTCACAAGGATTCCTGTAGTTACAGTTACACTGAGGAATAATAGATATAATAATAATAGTCTGTCACCCTATCCACCGGAGGAATTTTCGTGAACCTACGCTGGCGGGACTCTATATTGTTTTTGTAAATATGTTATCTATGAATATAGGAAATAAGATGAAATTGTAAAAAAGTGTATAAAGTAAATCATAAGATAATTACAAAAAAAAATGTTAATATTAGATTATAAGCAAGCAATTATAATAATAAATACTTATCTTAATACAACGTATTTCATTTTGAATCACAAGCGCTATCAAATTTGAGTGAAAAAAAAGTAAATTCGAATGAAACTATCTCAAATTCACAAAATTATAAACGAACACTTTCTATATCACAATCCTAAATTGGCGCAGCGAACCTCATGTTTCAGTCTATTCCCTGCTTTTGGTAAAAACGATCTACGGAACGTTTCAACTTTCAATCCATCAATGTTATGACGTATTGATTTTTTTTAGTTATTTGCATAAATGTGACAGATTGGCGGATTCTATACTGTAGGGATTTTGAAAATAAGAATGGCATAATGAAGTGCAGAATGAGAATTGATTGACGGTTGACATAAATTCTTCATTCTTAGTAATCCTAAGTTAGATAAATATTGATCGCGGCCTGCAGGCTGTAGATATAATTCTTGGATTATTTGATAACTTATACAAGCTTCTCAATTATTATATACACGGATAAGATGTATACCTATTGTTTTCAATTATATAGTCAAATCTTAATGAGAAAATGTCACAACTTCAATACATGCAATGATAATTCCTTTTTATCTAAATGCAACCTGGCAATTTGTTATACGAGTACTTGCATTCTGCTGCCAAAACTATTGACTTACAATATACTAGCGTATGGGGGAGTTCGAGAGAGAAAATCTCTTTCGGAGATACAGCAAGATACTATATGTAAGCGTATCTTTTGTTAATGTAACTGATTTTGATTAACAAGTCGTAAACAGTCAGCCATGCTTGGCATAAGCTACTTAGTAGGTCAATATGAATATTAAACAGCATGTATATTTGTTTCAGGTGTAAGAAAATAAAACACGTTTCAATCTTAAGCACCGATCACTACCATTAAAATTAGTAAAATAATACTCTAAGCTTGGTGGTCTACCTTAACGTGACGTGGCAAACTTGTGGTATACCTTCCACAGGAGCCATAGTAGGAAGAATAGAATAGAATATGAATATTAAACCACTAGCTATTTTTAATTGATATATGAACTAAATAACATAGACTCTTGCTGTGAGCAGTACGCGCTCCAGTATAATGATATCAATCAGTCACTAAACTTCTACAACTTTGGTTTCTCATTCCACTTACGATTCCTCCATAAATGTCCAGCATACCAACGTCCATTCCACCCTTTGCAACAAAAAACCAAGACTACCAATTATAAAATAAAGTAAGTTGTAATAAATAGTATTTACAAAATTTAAAAATTTTAAACATCATGAAAAACATTTTTAAATCTTAAAACACACGGGTAAAACTTCTTACCCGTAATCATAAAAAAATTCAAAAACAAATACATAATTCTCCTAAATAAATCAATTTTCCATAATAACAATTCGAAGCAACCTGTTAGAAATCCAGTAAGCACGTACCTTCACCACTACCTAGCGTAGGCACTGTCAGCTACTCGTACCGTCTTATGCAAATACGTAAGGGTGATTAAAATTTTGTTACCTCTATATGTATATAATTATTTTGGTAGAAAATTTCAAAATTTTAATTAGTGACTATAAATTTTAGATTTATTTTTTTACGATTAACGCTTCGGGTTCGAGCAATAAGCGTCGATAACGACCTGTATGCTGCGCCCCGTGAGGAAGCTGGAGGTCCACTTGCATAAGCTTCGGGAAGCCTCTCGCCTAATAGTTTTCCATCTGAACTGTACTTCAGGCATAGAGCTCTGACACCGCGGGATGGTCGGCGGTGTTTTTCCGTTGTCGTCAAGAGTGTCATTCCAGAGGGTGTCAGAGGGCCAGGGTGTCATTCCTCATGTGCAACGGCGAGATGGACGGCTGGTTTAAGTTACCAAGAGCACTTTTCGACAACGACCAGAACTTGCGTGTTCCGGTCGGGTAACTGGAAAGCTGCTCGCCGATTTTGACGACGTGCTTTGACTTCGCACGGGCAGCACAGGTTCTCGACATTATTCTATGCGAAACATAGCGGCGCTAGGCCGCTATTTCACGCCGGTAATATGTGCGAGTGTGTTAATTAACCCGGATGAGTCTGGCCCGATTGTGCTGACGTCATAAGACGGCAGCGTGACTCTCCCATTTCTAAAAAAACCTTAATAAAACAACCAGGTTTAAATTTGATTTATCAGTTGTTTATAGTATGTTTTGTTTTAAAATGAAATTCTCGTCTTAAATAGGTTTACAAAAGACCACTGTTTTAGCCAGTTCTTACATTTCGTGACAGTCAACTACCTACGACCTCTCTCTTGATTACTCGCGTTCATCACCTATATCAAAATACACCACAAGACGACTGATTTATTTCTAATTTATATAGTGGTAAGATTCGTTCGTTTAAACTTAATTGGTTGGTAATATATCGCAGTTAAGTTCTCTAGCACTTACAAGCCTACAAGATACAACCCATCTTTGCAATAAACTTTACTTTCCTGTCTTTCCAGGTCCATATGAATACCTGTTCACTGAAAAGATCTGCAATCCTCCTGTCATTCGTCATTAAATGTTTTCATTTTTTTCTGTTTATCACTATGTATGACTGGATAGTTGCATTTGTTAAATCATATACTATTTTATTATTAGATAGCCATACACCGCTATTTCGAAATAAACATTTTTTTTATCAGTAATCATTAGACTGAAAAAAATTGGACTTGGATTGTTTGGTACAACTTGCATTATTAAGTTTTTATGTCCAAAATTTTAAGTAGGATTATTGAGTATAAGTTATAATTCTGTTTTTTTTTTCAGTTAAAAATTACATACTACCATAAGTTTTGCTGTAGTTTAATACTAATAATTTAGTCTTATGGTATGGTAACTAATTAACTAATTATCTATAACAGTTAATTACCTATATTATATACAACTCGTTACCAAATGATATATTTCTTGTGAGGTTATTCATCTTTATGGAATTATTAACTGATTCTAATTAGGTACCCTCCCCTTATTTTAGTTTATAAACTCGCATGAGTCCCAGATATCCACATTCGTCAATAGTCGGTGAAATTATCAACATGAATAGCATGGTAAGAACAACATGTTTAATTTTATAGTAGTGTTTTAAAACAGTGTATCTTAAATATGCGACCAGAAGGAATACTGCTTTTTAGAACACATTTTAAGTAGTAGAAAAACTTTAATTTGAATTAATTATCTTACTTTTTTCAGATATTGGTCGTCCTTAGCTGTGTTGCAACTTTCGAAGCCAAGCCGTTTGGTTTCGGACACGGTCGAGTTGGCACGGGTCTAGGATTAGGGGGCTATGAAACGTATCCAGAAATGGGACTAGGTCAAATTGGCAACCAATATATGCAACAGGACAGATACGGTGGCCAGCAGCTTAATAGAGGTGAAGGCGGTTTCGGTAATCAGGGATATGGGAATATGGGCCGGGAAGGATTTCACAATATTGGAGGACATCACAACAAAGTGACATCGGTTGGTATATACAGCATATTAAAATATATTTTCACCGTGTTTATATTGTTGGAGGGTTGTAATTTTAGGAGATAGTCCCATACAAAGAGGTTTCGAAGTAAGTAGGATTTTCGACCACACGCGTTTCTATATTTGTAATCCCTCTTCCTTCAATATGTAGGTAAAAGGAAGAAAAATGATGTAAGATTTCCCATCTTATTGTTTTATTGTTTACAGATTAATGAAGCAGATAATTCTGAATACCACGACATAGGTGGCGGGTCCGAGATGAATAACGGTGGTTATAAGAATAATGGTTACAACGGATATCAGAACGGTGGAGCATACTATGGAAACGGATATGACGCTGGCTCACAAGGATTCCTGTAGTTACAGTTACACTGAGGAATAATAAATATAATAATTACACTCTATCCCCAAACCATCGGCGGAATTTACGTGAACCTGCGCAGGCGGGACTCTATGTTGTTTTTTTGTAAATATGTTATCTATGAATATAGGAAATAAGATGAAATTGTAATTAAGTGTATAAAGTAAATCATAAGATAATTACAAAAAAAAAATGTTAATATTAGATTATAAGCAAGCAATTATAATAATAAATACTTATGTAAATACAACGTATTTCATTTTGAATCACAAGTGCTATCAAATTTGAGTGAAAAAAAAGTAAATTCGAATGAAACCATCTCAAATTCACAAAATTATAAACGAACACTTTCTATATCACAATCCTAAATTGGCGCAGCGAACTTCATGTTTCAGTCTATTCCCTGCTTTTGGTAAAAACGATCTACGGAACGTTTCAACTTTCAATCCATCAATGTTATGACGTATTGATTTTTTTTAGTTATTTGCATAAATGTGACAGATTGGCCGATTCTATACTGTAGGGATTTTGAAAATAAGAATGGCATAATGAAGTGCAGAATGAGAATTGATTGACGGTTGACATAAATTCTTCATTCTTAGTAATCCTGAGTTAGATATCGCATATTGATCGCGGCCTGCAGGCTGTAGATATAATTCTTGGATTATTTGATAACTTATACAAGCTTCTCAATTATTATATACACGGATAAGATGTATACCTATTGTTTTCAATTATATAGTCAAATCTTAATGAGAAAATGTCACAACTTCAATACATGCAATGATAATTCCTTTTTATCTAAATGCAACCTGGCAATTTGTTATACGAACACTTGCATTCTGCTGCCAAAACTATTGACTTACAATATACTAGCGTATGGGGGAGTTCGAGAGAGAAAATCTCTTTCGGAGATACAGCAAGATACTATATGTAAGCGTATCTTTTGTTAATGTAACTGATTTTGATTAATAAGTCGTAAACAGTCAGCCACGCTTGGCATAAGCTACTTAGTAGGTCAATATGAATATTAAACAGCATGTATATTTGTTTCAGGTGCAAGAAAATAAAACACGTTTCAATATTAAGCACCGATCACTACCATTAAAATTAGTAAAAGAATACTCTAAGCTTGGTGGTCTACCTTAACGTGACGTGGCAAACTTGTGGTATACCTTCCACAGGAGCCATAGTAAGAAGAATAGAATAGAATATGAATATTAAACCACTAGCTATTTTTAATTGATATATGAACTAAATAACATAGACTCTTGCTGTGAGCAGTATGCGCTCCAGTATAATGATATCAATCAGTCAATAAACTTCTACAACTTTGGTTTCTCACTCCACTTACGATTCCTCCATAAATGTCCAGCATACCAACGTCCATTCCACCCTTTGTAACAAAAAACCAAGACTACCAATTATAAAATAAAGTAAGTTGTAATAAATAGTACTTACAAAATTTAAAAATTTTAAACATCATGAAAAACATTTTTAAATCTTAAAACACACGGGTAAAACTTCTTAACCGTAATCATAAAAAAAATCAAAAACAAATTCGAAGCAACCTGTTAGAAATCCAGTAGCCACGTACCTTCGCCACTACCTAGCGTAGGTACTGTCAGCTACTTCGTACCGTCTTATGCAAATACGTAAGGGTGATTAAAATTTTGTTACCTCTATATGTATATAATTATTTTGGTAGAAAATTTCAAAATTTTAATTAGTGACTTTAAATTTTAGATTTATTTTTTTACGATTAACGCTTCGGGTTCGAGCAATAACCGTCGACAACGACCTGTATGCTGCGCCCAGTAAGGAAGCTAGAGTTCCACATGCATAAGCTTCGGGAAGCCTCTCGCCTAACAGTTTTCTGTCTGAACTGTACTTCAGGCATAGGGCTCTGACACCGCGGGATGGTCGGCGGTGTATTTCCGTTGTCGTCAAGAGTCGAGTTGGAGGCGAAAAGAGCGCACAGTAGATCGGTTTTCTCTTTATCCGTATAGGCCAGGGTGTCATCCCTCATGTACAACGGCAGCATGGACGGCTGGTTGGAGTTACCAAGAGCAGCTTTCGACAACGACCAGAACTTGCGTGTTTCGGTCGGGTAACTGGAAAGCTGCTCGCCGATTTTGACGACATGCTTTGACTTCGCACGGGCGGTTTTCCGGTCCTCGACACTAACCTATACGAAAGATAGCGGTGCTAGGCCGCTATTTCACGCCGGTGGTCTGTGCGAGTGTGGTAATTAACCCGGATGAGTCTGGCACGATTGTGCTGACGTCATAAGACGGCAGCGTGACTCTCCCACTTCTAAAAAAAACTTAATAAAACAACCAGGTTTAAATTTTATTTATCAGTTGTTTATAGTATGTTTTGTGTTAAACATGAAATTTTCGTCTTAAATAGGCTTTCAAAAGACCACTGTTTGAGCCAGTTCTTGCATTTCGTGACAGTCAACTACCTACGACCTCTCTCTTGATTACTCGTGTTTATCACCTACATCTAAATACACCACAAGACGGCCGATATATTTCTAATTTATATTGTGGTAAGATTCGTTCGTTTAAACTTAATTGGTTGGTAATATACCGCAGTAAAGTTCTCTAACACCTACAAGCCTACAAGATATAACCCATCTTTGGAATAAACTTTATTTTCCGGTGTTTCCAAGTCCATATGAATACGTGTTCACTGAAAAGATCAGCAATCCTCCTGTAGTCTCATTTAATGTTTTAATTTTTTCTGTTTGTCACTATGTATGACTGGATAGTTACATTTGTAACTAATAACTGTTAAATTATATACTATTTAATTATTTGATAGCCATACACAGCTATTTTGAAATAAATATTTTTTTTTATCAGTAATCATTACTGAAAAAAATTATGAGAATGAGAAGAATTTTGATAAGAAGTTATAATTCTGTTTTATTTAGTAAATAAAAATACATACTTACCTGCTCCTATTTAAAATCTCTTAACTATTACCAACCCCATTTAGATGGAAATTAAAAACTAGTGGTGTTAAAATATAATACAACTTGATATTTTATTGCAAAATCAAGAAAACTCGCGGCATATCAATGCAGTCAAGGTTTGTTGTAGTTTAATCCTAATAATGTAATTTTATGGTATGGTAACTAATTAACTATTTATCTATAACAGTTAATTACCTATATTATATACAACTCGTTACCAAATGATATATTTCTTGTGAGGTTATTCATCTTTATGGAATTATTAACTGATTCTAATTACCCTCCCCTTATTTTTATTTATAAACTCGCATGGGTCCCAGATATCCACATTCGTCAATAGTCGGTGGAATTATCAACATGAATAGCATGGTAAGAACAACATGTTAATTTTATAGTAGTGTTTTAAAACAGTGTATCTTAAATATGCGACAAGAAGGAATACTGCTTTTTAGAACACATTTTAAGTAGTAGAAAAACTTTAATTTGAATTAATTATCATACTTTTTTCAGATATTGGTCGTCCTGAGCTGTGTTGCAACTTTCGAAGCCAAGCCGTTTGGTTTCGGACACGGTCGAGTTGGCACGGGTCTAGGATTAGGGGGCTATGAAACGTATCCAGAAATGGGACTAGGTCAAATTGGCAACCAATATATGCAACAGGACAGATACGGTGGCCAGCAGCTTAATAGAGGTGAAGGCGGTTTCGGTAATCAGGGATATGGGAATACGGGCCGGGAAGGATTTCACAATATTGGAGGACATCACAACAAAGTGACATCGGTTGGTATATACAGCATATTAAAATATATTTTCACCGCGTTTATATTGTTGGAGGGTTGTAATTTTAGGAGATACCACCCATACAAAGAGGTTTCGAAGTAAGTAGGATTTTCGACCACACTCGTTTCTATATTTGTAATCTCTCTTCCTTCAATATGTAGGTAAAAGGAAGCAAAATGATGTAATATTTCCCATCTTATTGTTTTATTGCTTACAGATTAATGAAGCAGATAATTCTGAATTCCACAACATCGGTGGTGGGGCCGCGATGAATAACGGTGGTTATAAGAATAATGGTTACAACGGATATCAGAACGGTGAAGCATACTATGGAAACGGATATGACGCTGGCTCACAAGGATTCATGTAGTTACAGTTACACTGAGGAATAATAAATATAATAATAACACTCTGTCCCCAAACCACCGGCGGAATTTTCGTGAACCTACGCTGGCGGGACTCTATATTGTTTTTTTGTAAATCTCTATGATTAAAATATTTATGAATAAAGGAAATAAGATGAAATTGTAATAAAGTGTATAAAGTAAATCATAAGATAGTTACAAAAAAAATGTAAATATTAGATTATAAGCAAGCAATTATAATAATAAACACTTATCTTAATAAAACATATTTCATTTTATATGATTAGAGTTATCATATTTGATTGAAAAAAAGATAAATTCGAATGAATCCATAACAAATCCACAAAATTAATAACGGCCAGTTTCTATATTACAATCGAAAATTGGCGAGGCGAGCTTAATGTTTTATTCTATATCCTGCTTTAGGTACTGCTACAATTACATATTCTTTAGTAAAAACGATCGACGGAACGTTTCAATCCATCAATGTTGACATATTGATTGTTTTAGCTATCGAAATAAATTTGACAGGTGAGCTGTTTCTTATACTGTAAGGATATGGAAAATAAGATTGACATACAGAAGTGTAGAATCAGAATTGATTGAAGTAATCATTAATAAGATATCGCATATTGATAGCGGCCATAAGCCACCTGCAGGCTGTAGATATAATTCTTGGATTATTTGATAACTTATGCAGGGTTAAAGGGCCTTCTGTTTCATTATATTATGTCAAAATCTAATGTAAAATATCACTTTAAATAATTGAAACAATGATTAACTAATCCTTTAATCTTAATCTTAAAGCAACCTAGCAAATCGTTACACTTTCATCCCCTTGCATCCCCTTACATTCCGCTACCGAAACCGTAGATTTACAATATACTAGCATATAGAGGAATAAAGCATGCAAGAGAGAAGAACATCTCTAACAGAGATACAGCAAGATAGTAAAGGTAAACGTATCTTTTTTTAATGTAACCGATTTTGAATCACAAGTCGTAAACAGTCAGCCACGCTTGGCATAAGCATCTTAGTAGGTATTTTGAATATGAAACTAGCTAACGCCCGTTTATATTTTAATTGATGAACTAAGTAACAGACCGAACGAACTCTATTTTACTGCACTCCAGTGTAATGCAAACCATCAGTTAATGAACTTCTGTAACCATGGTTTCCCATTCCACTTGACTCTACCATAAGTGTTTGCGTCAATTCCAACCATGCAACAATAAACTTTGTAGTCTTGCTACCAATAATTATAAAATGAAGTTAGTTGTAAAACGAAGTACCTACTTACTAAATTGTATGTTATTGAAGTAAAATGATGAAATATTCTTCTTTGAGCTTGAATGTACAAATTGGAGTATTCTGCGCAGAGATAGAGAGCCATGTGTGGTGGACAGTTCCCCTGTCATCAATATGACAGGGGAATCCTCGCAGTTTGTGGTTTCACGTACCAAAGGCGGATTCGAACGTACCGTGACTTTTGAGGGGCAAACTTTCTCAGATGTTGCTGCTGCATGTGCTTTCGATAACTTCGTTTCAAGCACATTTTTGCGAGAGGTACCTATACTTGATACAGATATAGCTTATAGTGTCGATAGTAGGTATAGCAGTAAATATGTTAACATCTTTCGTATAACACCTGAAGATGTTATAGGTGAAATCAAAAAATTAAAGCAGAGTATTTCCGTATGTCCAAATAACATTTTTTGAAAGTAAATTGTACCTTGTCTCACTTATGGGTGCCAAACCTGGCCTGCTACGAGCCAAAACAACCAAAAGCTCTTAGTCTGTCAATGCAACATGGAACGATGTATGTTAAACATATGGCTAGAGTATCGGAGGACAACGTCAAAGATAAGGAAATGAACAAAGTTGGGCGATGTTATAAAGAAAATAAGAAAACTGAAATGGAATTGGACTCGACGAACAAAGAGGTCGGACAAAGGAAAATGGTCAAAGGGTGTATTGCATAATTGTATAAAGGTGGTACACTAGAAATAAGAAAAGACAAAGAGCACGTCAAATTAAAAGATGGGAGGACGATACTGGGGCCTCTTGTTTCTCTTTATGATTAACGATCTGCCAGAGGTGCTTGATAATTGCTGCTTTATGCTGATAACCTAAAACTCTTCAGTGAGATGAAATCTGATTCAGATTGCATGGCACTCCAAAACTATTTGCAAGCTTCGTTCCAGTGGAGTTTGAGGAACCTTAACCGTATGGCATTTAATACGTCCAAATGCTTAAGTTTCATGTCCAAAACTTTAAATAGGATTTTAGATAATATGTATTAATTACATAATTTTCAGTTCAAAACACATAATCGTATTTACAATCTCTTAACTATTCCCAAAATTTTTAGTTGGTAATTCAATACTTAAGGCTTCAATATTCAAGGCTTAAGAATACCTATTATATAACTCTATGTTCAATTGCAAATTGAAGGAAGCCCACGGGTCATAATAATTCTGCCATTCTGGAATCGATCAAATGCAATAAACTTTTACTTGTTGTTATACCCATGAATTATCATACCTAAACTAATTAAGTAAGTATCTTGTATCTCAAAGTAACTCGTTACCAAATGATATAATTCTTGTAAGGATGGGTTGTAGTGATTATTTACAGATTATAATTACATACTTACCCTCTTAATTCCTTATTATTAGTATAAAAACTTGCACGGGTCCAAGAATTTTACATTCGTCAGTTGTCGGTGGAATTATCAACATGAATTGCATAGTAAGAACAATATTTTTATATAATAGTAGTATTATATACTATTCATATTTTGTAATAAAAATATTTAAGTCATGTTCATGATATAATGTTATTTGGGCTTAAAACAATGTTTAAATACGTTCGTCAAGATGGAATTTTATATTTTACTAACCATTTTAAGTAGTAGAAAAATTTCCACTTTAATTTGAATAATATTATTTTTTTCAGATATTGGTAGTCCTTGTCAATGTTGCAACCTTCGAAGCCAAGCCACTTTGTTTTAAAAACGGACGAGTTGGCACGGGTCTAGGATTAGGGGGTTATGAACGGTATCCAGGAATGGGAGTAGGTCGAATTGGTAACCAATACATGCATCAGGATGGATACGGTGGCCAGGAGTTTAATAGAGGTGAAGGCGGTTTCAGTAATGAGGGATACGGAAATATGGGCCGGGAAGGATTTCACAATATTGGAGGACATCACAACAAAGTGACATCGGTATGTATTTACAGCATACATTATAAAGTTATTATAAAATTATTGGTTTTAATATTTTTGCATAGATTACAATAAAATTAGAAGTCTTTATTTATTCGCACGCGTAATAAATTTTGTAATTCTTGACAAAATGAATTCAATTGTGTTGAAAGCATAATGATTTAAACGTATTTGTTAAACAATTATTATTGGTATTATGGGGATTGGTTGTAGGGCAAATATATAAACACCCTAACAAGATGTAATTACATTGTACTTTTTTTACAGATAAATAAAGCGGACAGCTCTGAATTCCACGACATCGGTGGCGGGGCTGCGATGAATAACGGTGGTTACAAGAATAATGGTTACAACGGATATCAGAACGGTGGAGCATACTATGGAAACGGATATGACGCTGGCTCACAAGGATTCATGTAGTTATACAGTTATAATAAATGTTAGCATAAATAATAATTATAAAAATATGTATATATATATAGATTGTAAGCAAGACTGTTAAAATTAAAAACTAATCATAATCTAACGTATTTAATTTTGGCTGACGATTGTCAAACTGACTGATTTGAATGACGAAATGACATAAATACAGAGAATTGAGTTACGTATCAAAATGGTCCCTAATTAAATATTCTAGGATTTTGAGGTGACGTAGTTATCAATTCTCTTAGGTAGTTGAGGTGACTTATTTTTGGACAGTAGATTGTTTTGGAAACCTTGTTCTCATAATCCTCAATGCTTACTGTCATCATCTCTGGAATCTCAAAATTTGCAATTTTCTTATCAATTACTCGATGGCGTTAAGCTGAAGCGGTTAAATAATTGTTATGTTTAAAAAAAAATTGCTCGCTGTTATTTTAACATCGAATGGAATAGCTCTATCTGGTTGCTGCAGGACACTCAAATAATTTGTAAGATAAAATATTCTATGTAAGGAGTCACTTAGCATACGCTTCACAGTTTTGGTACCCCGATACAGCATATATAATTTTCCATATTGAAAGTATCTAAAAATGATTTATTCGCGGTTTTCTACGGTGCGTAACTATGAAGAAAATTATAATAATGATTTGTACTCAAAAACAGACGTAAATTTAATTACTTACCAATTCAATTTTAGAATTTAAAAGTGCTATCATTAATATGTTATTTACTTAAAATAATAAGAACTTCTGTTTCAATGGTACCCTCTTTAATAATATGTCGCAGGTATATTGTAAAAGCCGTGATATTACAATTTCACTAGTGATATTATAATAAAACAGTAGATTGTCAATCGACTTCATTTCTGACAATTAAACGGCCTGGTTTTAGTGACATTGTAATGTCACGTTGAATGTATTGAACTGGGATGAATGTTCACTGACATGAATGTTACTTGTTTGATATTTTATTGTTTAAATGACACTGAAATTAGAGAAATAATATAAGGAAATTCCAAATTCTGGAATGGAATATAATAAGCAGTCACTAACCGTTCTGGATAAGGACATAGTAATTTGATCGGTGTGTAATTCACTTGGTTATAGTTACCTCAATCGTGCTCACTGACTAGATGTGACCAGGACTGGATATGCTTCAAGATTTATTTTTCAAACTTGCTCTGTGATCGGTCAGAGTATTGTAACAAGGCGTTCTTATTCGCATATAAGAACTCATTGTTATACATAGGCTGCACTAAAAGTATCGGGAATAGAATATTTCCACTGTTCCTGTCCTATTAAAATCTTTTTAATTGAAAACTCCTTGGTTTTAAAAATCGAATACAATTTTATTTTAAAAAAGACTCTCGGTCTTGTCACAAGGTCTTGTTTAGTCGTTGAGAAAATGGAATTGACTCGAGAAAATTCTAGAGCGATGATTTATTATGACTTTCGAAGTGGTTTAACACAAAAACAGTGTGTTGACCGGATGATTTCTGCATTTGGTGATGAAGCCCCATCCAAAACCACAATTTATCGCTGGTTTGCTGAATTTTAACACGGACGTGTCAAGCTCAATGATGATCCCCATCAAGGTCGTCCAAAAACTGCAGTCACCAAAGAAAACGTTGATGCTTTGCGTAGGCTGATTGAGGAAGATCGACATGTGACATAACGCGAAATGCAACTTTAGACATTGGCATGAGTCAAATACAAATAATCTTGCATGAACAATTAGGTGTAAAAAACTTGTTTTCCCGATGGATACCGCATTTGCTCTGTGAAGAGCAAAATACGGCTCGCGTTACGTGGTGCGTCCGAAACTCTCGAAAGATTCCACGCAGGATCCTCAAATGATGTATACAACATCGTATCAGGTGACGAATCCTGGATATACGCGTACGAACCCGAAACAAAAAAACCAGTCACGAGTTTGGGTGTTCGAAAATGAGTTAAAGCCAACAAAAATGGTTCGTTCACGGAGTGTTGCAAAAAAAATGGTGGCTACGTTTGTCTCCAAAACCGACCATGTTGCGACTATTCCTCTTGAGGGACAAAGAACGGTTAATGCAGAATGGCATGCTAGCATTTGTTTGCCACAGGTCGTTTCTGAACTCCGTAAAGAGAACTGCAACCGCTGCATCATCCTCCATCACGACAATGCGAGTTCTCACACCGCGCACAGAACAAAAGAGTTTTTAGAGCAAGAAAACATAGAATTATTAGACCATCCGCCGTACAGCCTTGTCATAAGCCCTAATGATTTCTATACTTTCCCTAAAATAAAGAATAAATTGCGTGGTCAGAGATTTTCATCACCTGAAGAAGCTGTGGACGCCTACAAAACGGCCATTTTGGACACCCCAACTTTCGAATGAAACGGTTGCTTCAATGATTGCTTCCATCGTATGGAAAAATGTGTCAAATTTCGCGGAGAATACTTCGAAAAGCAATAAATACATTTTTGAATAGTAATGTTGTGTCACTTCCGTGATTCCCGAAATTTTCAGTGCCGCCCTCGTATTGTTGGCCGTCAAGCTAAGGAATAAGATTTTATTTTAATTTTGAATATTGACGGGAATGAGAACACAATCGAATAAGACAGATCAGAGAGATTAGAGAATGAACTAAAGTAAGAACGGTCGGCTTTCGTCCTAATATTTTATCTATATCTTTATATATAAAAATGAATTGCTGTTCGTTAGTCTCGCTAAAACTCGAGAACAGCTGGACCGATATGGCTAATTTTGGTCTTAAATTAATTAATTGGAAGTGGAAGTTCAGAGAAGGTTTAAAAGATGAATTAATATGAAAATGCTCGGAATTAAATAAAAACAACGATTTTGATTTTTCTTTGATGTGCCCCCGTCGTTCAGAAATCAAATTGAAATGAATAACTAATTAGAATCTTTGTTTCTCAGGAGGTTAAAAAACGAACTTTATTCTAGCTACCTATACTTAGTAGATTAACTACAGCTGTTAACTATGATGGCAGTACAACGTTTACTGGTTCAGCTAGTATTTAATAAAATAATGTAACATATTGAACCATAATAGAAGAATATACGTATGAAAGGAAGAATATTTTTTTATTCTATTACGTAATTATTATCCCACGTGGGAGAGAGGACTCACGCGCTACAGTATTGTATGTATGAACATTATTTTAAATGCATTACATAAATTTTGAATTATTGATTTTTAATATTGAGTCATTCGGAAACGTCAACAAGTGCACACCATTACTTGCTCACTCCAAGTTATTTAATTCATAAATAGTGTAAAGGATTACCGTTCTTGTGAAAAACTTTTATTACCTTAATCTAAAGAAAGTTAGTAAACCAGTGGCATAAACAGAATTACAGAATCCATTACAAACATTTGTAACTACCTACAAGTTATTCGTCGCGTCGCGAGCTCGCCGTCGCCTTGTCGCTGACCCGTGTACCACGAAACTGTGATTTTCGAACGATAGCGACTGTCGCAATTGTAGCGGATCTATTGGTAAAGGTTTTTTTTATAATATGATTTCGAAACAAAATATTCGTTGTGCTGCTTGTACAAATACTATTACTGATAAGAGATACATAAGTTGCTCTGAATCAAAATGTGTAAAACGATTTCATCTTACTTGTGTAAATATCACAAGCCCAGATTGCTCGTCTGTGACTAAAAAGGGCGCAGATAATAGTGTAACACCAACTCAAAGAGATGAAAACGTTACGATCAGGAAACCTAAACTGACTAACCCAACTTCAGTGAACCAATCGCAAGAACCACCGTCGCCCTTAACGATGTTGACAGATGAAAACCGCCTGCTTAGGGCTGATATCTATATATATCTATCTTCGAGAACACTTCTCTTAAAGCCGCGCCTAGTATCGGAATACTGGGTCTCGAAATCTCGAGCGATTGCGAATTCCGTGGCCATCTGGAGGGCAAAGCCAAATTGGCTTCGAAGAAGCTGGGCGTCATCAATAAGAGCACGGCAATACTTCAAGCCGGCCCACATTCTAGCGCTCTACAAAGCGCAGGTCCGGCCACACATGGAGTATTGCTGTCATCTCTGGTCTGGCGCACCCCAGTATCTGCTCGATCCATTTGACCGCGAGCAACGTAGAGCAGCTCGAATTATCGGGGACTCAGTGCTCTGTGAACGGCTGGATCTCTTGGCGTTGCGTAGAGACGTCGCATCATTGTGTGTCTTCTACCGCATTTATCACGGGGAGTGTTCCGAAGAGCTGTTTAACCTGATTCCTGCCGCCGAATTCCACCTTCGCACGATACGCCACAAGTTAGGATTTCATCCCCACCATCTGGATGTGTGGCGGTCCTCCACAGTGCGGTTTTCAAGGAGCTTTCTCCCTCGTACTACACTGTGCACACACACATATGTGCACTGAGACGCTGTGAAAATAAAGTCAAAGAATTGGCTAGCTAATTGTTAAAAATGAGAAACGTCTAAAGGTAGCAGAAGAAAAAGCAACTAAGGTTGAGTACTTGTGCATGCAAAATGAAGTACTCCAAGGGCAAATAAATTCTCTATACCAAACAATGATGGCAAACGAACTAGAAATTTGTGGGATACCTGAATCGCCCAATGAAAACCTGCATCATTTGCTCCTGACTATGGCTGCATTAGTAGGATCTAAGCTGACGGATATCGATCTCGATCATGTCGAGCAGGGCTCCGAGTTACCACCTCCAGCAAACCACCCAGGCTTTTGGTGGTGCGATTTCTACGCCGTGAAACCCGTGACCATGGAACGACTCGTGGTCCAAGAACGAGTGGAAGGCAAGCGGTCACGAGGTCGGTCACCTACGCGATGGACCTAATAAAGGCTGTGACACAAACCACCATAGTCCAATGTTCCCGTATCGCTGCAGATCGTGGCAAGTGGAGGCGCATTGCAAGGGCTGCATCATCCACCATAGATACATCTTGTGTGTACCTAGTCTCATCATGCAACCACGACCACTCTGTAAAGAGTGAACGACCACGGAGGAGGATATTTGAAGTAAAGTTCTGATGTATAGAAATCTTCTAGGTTTCTTAATTATCAAAAACTATCAACCTTAGTTACTTGATGAGAGGCAAGAGCCTACTGCACCATTTCAAAATTAGTGTAAATTTGTAAGACATCATAAATTCTTAACTATTTTTATATTGATATTAACTGTGGGAGATAATAATAATAATAATATTGACACACATTTACACACATTATCTTGCTCCAAATTAGGCATAGCCTGTGCTATGGGTTGCAAGACAATAATATATTTAATACTATATACTTACTTAAACATACATAAATACATATCCATGACTCGGGAACAAACATCCATATTCATCATATAAATATGTGTGCACCTACCGGAATTCAAACCCGGGACCTCTAGCTTAGTAGGTAGGGTCGCTAACCACTCGGCTATATAGGTCGTCAACTAATTACAACCAAAATCAAAAGGTTTATTGAACTCATAACATTGATTTACAATGGCTTAAGTTCAGTCATACACTTAATTTCATAATAATAAATAATTAATATCAAACAGATAAAATTAAAATCAAACAAATCAAATAAGTAATATAAATAACATCAAACAATTAAAATCACATAAAACAAATCACACTTAAGTAGAGCAATTCAATTCCAGGCTGCTTTAATAATCTTGGATATTGTAAAATAGCCTTTGCTGCTTAATTTACTTTTTGAGAAGGCTTTGAATTTGTTTATAGACATATTTGCTATATGTTCGGGGAGTTTATTATAGAAGCGAACACACTGATACCTAAAAGAATTACTGACTTTATGGAGTCTTGTGGCAGGCATGGCAAGTCTACCCTTATTTCTAGTATTAATACTATGTAAGTCACTTAGTTTTGTGAACTTATTTTTATTCTTTTGTACAAACATCAAATTCTCGTAAATGTATTGAGAGGCCACTGTCATAATACCTATTTCTTTAAACTTATTTCTTAACGAAATTCTAGATCCCATGTTATAAATGGCTGTAACGGCTCTCTTCTGCAGCACAAATATCGTATTGATCTCAGCAGCATTACCCCATAAAAGGATACCATAGCTCATAATGCTGTGGAAGTAACTAAAATATACTATTCTGGCCGTATCTATGTCAGTCAGTTCTCTTATCTTCTTAACCGCATATGCTGCAGAGCTTAATCTGTTTGTTAAGGCAGATATATGGTCACCCCACTGAAGCTTCTCATCTAGAGTTATACCCAAGAACACTGTCTTATTTACAAGATCCAACATTTCTCCATTTAATTTTATATGTGTGTTAATCTTTTGGTAATATGAATTTTAAGCATTTCGTTTTCTTACCATTCAAAAGAAGATTGTTTACTTTGAACCATTGTTCTACCTTAGAAATAGCATTATTTACATCTTCAATAGTAGTTGCATATCGATTAACTTTAAATAATTGTGATGTATCATCCGCAAACAATACTATATCATGTGTGTTCTCTATAAGATAGGGTGATCATTGATATAAACTAAAAACAGAAATGGACCGAGAATTGAACCCTGCCGGACGCCTATTCCTAACACAGAGCCTGAAGACCTTACACTATTGACTTCAACATACTGTATCCTGTTATTCATATATGAGATTAATAAATTTAAAGCGCTTCCTCATATGCCATAGTGTTGCAATTTCCTGATAAGAATTTCATGTTGAACGCAACAATATTAATAACTAATTTAAAAAAAAGAAAAAACGCTGGATTGGTTTCTTTCATTTATTAAGTGATAGATATATAACTATTATTTTGAAAACCTAAATAAGTTAAAACAATATACTAAAATTTTCCGTAGACTATTTCACAATGTACTAGTTTTAATTACCACCACTAGCTAACGCACACATTAGACAATAAAAATCGATCATGCATTATCGAGCTGTTAGGTCGTCTATACGCTTGTAGTAGTCTATGCTATCATATGCAACCAAGCATTAGAATAAACTTTCTTTCCCAGTATTTATAGGTATATTTCTCAGTATTTCCCCGGAAAGACCGCCAATTACAAAATAATTCTTCAGTTAATGTTTATGTTCGTTGTGTTTATCACAATGTACTTAATACTTATAACTGGAATGTTACAGTTGTTATGTTATATTAAATAAGCGCGGTCTTACCTTATTGAATGTGCAAAATTTTGACATTTTTTGATTGTTACTTAAAATAAGCAAAAAATGCAAAGATTTTTTTTAAAATATGATATTAGAAGATTTTTGATAATAATAATATGTACTAATTCGGTTATTTTCAGTTCACATACTAGTCAAGTAGTTATATTTATTATGAAAATAAGGGACGAGATGAGCAGGACGTTCAGCTGATGGTAATTGATACGCCCTACCCATTGCAAGCAGTGCCGCTCAGGATTCTCGGAAAACCCAAAAATTCTGAGCGGCACTACAATTGCGTTCGTTACCTTGAGACATAAGATATTAAGTCTCATTTGCCCAGTAATTTCACTAGCTACGGCGTCCTTCAGACCGAAACACAGTCATGTTTACACATTACTGCTTCACGGCATAAATAGGCGCCGTTGCGGTACACATAAGCTAGCCGGCTTCCTGGAGCCTCCCACTGGTACTAGTCAAACAATTTTCAAATTATAAAGATTTGAACATAATATTTCTTGATATGATATTTTTAAGCTATATCGCATGCAAATACATGAAAGTAATGGCACTGTTCTCCAACATACAAGCTCTTACAATTGAACTTAAATTTGGAAGTAAAACAATATAATTTAATAAATATATTTATTGCAAATGTTATATAGAAACAACTTCTACTAGTAATTTTAGAAATATCATACAATTTGTAAATGTAATATATATGAACTTAGACATAAACTCAAGAACATGTTAAGAAACCTAAATTACGAAGCTACTGAAAATCTTATTCGATAACCACTACTTAATCCAGGTATAGCATTTGAAAAATAAAAAGCTAAACACATACTCACACACACACACATACACACACACACACACACACACACGCACACACACACACACATATATACACACACATATACACACACACATACACACACAAACACACAATACACGCCCTAAATAATATATAAAATAGTTTCTGTCTTCATAATTTGTTGCATAACTTCCATTGTTAGACCTTAAAATATGTTGATGTTTGTTATTTGACATTTTAGAATGCACAACTGGGAAGAGACTGACCCCCATGTCACGGGCTGTCCTAGTTTGGGGGTCGGGGGTAATTTTAAGCAAAATTGTATTTTTTTCTTTGCAACAAATAAAGATTTATTATTTATTATAATTATTTTATTTTGGTGCTGCAGTAAAGGTTTATTATTATATCATCATTCCTTGCATTCCGCTACCAAAACCATTTCCAAAAGCTGATTCACCATTCCCATATCCGTTGTATCCGCCGCCGGAATAACCGCGATTATTCATCGCGGAACCGCCGCCAACATTGTGGAAGCCTGAATCGTCTGCTTGATTTATCTACAACCACACAATGTTTATAATACGACTGTTATTAAGAATTAAGTGAAGAGTGTGAATCGTATAAAACTATTAAATTCTTACAGATAACACCCTGTGGTTGTGTGCTCCGATATTGTTATAACCTCCAGCTCCTGAAGATCCATAACCTTGGTTTCCCATTCCACTTGCACCACCGCCGTATTGTTGTCCACCGTATCCTCCGCCGTTAGAGTATCCACCCATTCCACCTACACCCATACCCATCCCAGGTCCAAGACCCATACCTCCGAGTCCCAATCCACCAAAAGGTTTTGCGTCAAGTGCAACAATGCAGCAAAGACAAATGAAAGCCTGAAAGTTAACGATCACCATTATATTCTATACTATTTTATACTAAATAAAAATTTAGATCAAGAAAACTTGAGAAAATACGGAACGAACTATTACAATTAACTTCATTTTGTGATAGGTGCTTCAGATTAATTTTGATAATATTATAATGTGTCTGCTTCGTAGCAAGTGATCAACTGAATGAACTATTGTGTCTTACAATGTTTATATTCAAAATATTATCATTGATCAATTAATTTAATGGCGCCCGGGAATTCCGTTTGCTGTGCGGAAACATTTTAACGGATATAATGATGTATTGATCAAAAACGCAAATGTAATGAAAACTGTGTGTTAAATACATAAGCCTACAATATAAAGAGGAAATATTTGATTGTTTGTTTGCCTTGAATAGGCTCCGAAGCTATTGAACTGATTTGAAAAATCTTTCACTGTTGGGATGCTACACTATCCCCGGGTACTACTAGGCTGTATTATATTTTCAAAACAAATTAGGGATCCTTACTAAAACTCCAATGAGGTAACAAAATGTGAAAAAAAAATACCTAAAATATTCTTTACATCGCGTGCGCTGCGAATAGTATTGATGATCGAATAAATTTATGTACTACAACTTTGTACAACATATTATCATTATTTACAAAGCGCGCCATTGTAACAATAACGTCATAAATACCATAGATTCTAAAAATAAATATTTCGAAAATCAACTTTTTCATACGCCACTTAGAGTTTTTACGTATAACACACAGTTTTCATTACATTATTGGGTTTTTGATCAATACATTATTATATCAGTTAAAACGTTTCCACAAAGCAAACGGACTTCCCGGGCCACATTATGTTAATTGATTTAAAATATTTTAAATATAAAACATTATAAGACACAACAGTTCATTCAGTTGATCACTTGCAACGAAGCAGACACATTATAACATTATCAATATAATTCTGAAGCTCCTATCACAAAATGAAGATAATAATTGTAATAGTTCGTTCCGTATTTACTCGGATTTTCTTGATCTAAACATGTATTTTGTATAAAATAGTATAGAATATAATGGTGATCGTTAACTTTCAGGCTTTCATTTGTCATTGCTGCATTGTTGCACTCGACGCAAAACCTTTTGGTGGATTGGGACTCGGAGGAATGAGTCTTGGACCTGGGATGGGTATGGGTGTAGGTGGAATGGGTGGATACTCTAACGGCGGAGGATACGGTGGACAACAATACGGCGGTGGTGCAAGTGGAATGGGAAACCAAGGTTATGGATCTTCAGGAGCTGGAGGTTATAACAATATCGGAGCACACAACCACAGAGTGTTATCTGTAAGAATTTAATAGTTTTATACGATTCACACTCTTCACTTAATTCTAAATAATAATCGTTTTTTAAACATTGTGTGGTTGTAGATAAATCAAGCAGACGATTCAGGCTTCCACAATGTTGGCGGCGGTTCAGCGATGAATAATGGCGGTTATTCCGGCGGCGGATACAACGGATATGGGAATGGTGGATCAGCTTTTGGAAATGGTTTTGGTAGCGGAATGCAAGGATTGATGATATAATAATCAACTTTTACACTAGAGCTAAAATAAAATAATTGTATGATATAAAATGACTACTACAAGTTGTTTCTATATGAAATTTGGAATAAATATATTATTTATCAATTTATATTGTTTTACTTTCAAATTTAAATAAATTTACATCGCGCTCATTTAATATTAAGTGACAACTGTAATTATCCAATTATAAATATTAAGTATTTTGTGATAAACACCACAATAATTGTAAACATTAACTGACAAATTACAAAAGGATTTCTGGTCTTTCCGGTGAATACACCTATAAATACCGGGAAAGTAAGTTCACTCTAAAGCTTGATTCCATATGTTAGCATAGAATTAGAGTATACTAGCGTATAAACCACCTGACAGCTCGATCAATTATTGATCAATCTTTATTTTCCAATGTGTGCGTTAGCCACTATTAGTATTTTTTTATTACCATTACTAAGTGGTAATTAAAAACTACTAGATTGTGAAATATTCGACTGGAAATTTTAGTATCGTGTTTTAACTTAGTAATCAAAAATAATAGCTATATCTTATGTCTTTAAACGAGCAATTCTTGCATATAATATATATAATCTGAATTTGGGAAACGGCAACAACGATTTTCATAAAATATAGTATACAGGGGATTTCGGGGGCGATAAATCGATCTAGCTAGGTTTCAATCTAAAAATAAAATTTTTTTAGTGTTTTAAGGAGAAACAGCTACAATAACATTAGAATACAAAGATAAATTTCGCCGCTATAATAGCTCAGATGGGGCATTGAGTGAACCGGAAAGCAGATGACCCCGGTTCGAATCCTAATAGTTTATTTGTTAAATTTTTGTACATACTTAAAAATCCGAGCAAGGCTCGGTCGTCCGGACATTATCCTTTAATAAATTAAAGAAACCAATGCAGCATCTTTTCTCTTTCTTTAATTCTCCCACAGTTTATATCGTTATAATAATAGTTTTGAATTTTATGATGCCTCACAAATTTACACTAGATTTGAAATGTGCAGTAGATTCTTGCCTCTCATCAACTATCTAAGATTGATAGTCTTTCAGATCATAAAAGAAACTTAGAAGATTTTTGACCACAACTTTACATCAAATATATACTTACCTATAAATTTAAATGAATTGAAATGCATTTAAATGATGTGCATAACATAATACAATACTCAAACCTACATCAGAGGAAGTTTGTAAAAGAAATCTCGAAGCAAATGATTACATCCAATTAGTGAGTAACCATTATATATAGAATAACCGAATGAATTCTACATATTTAAATAAATACTTTTTTAAAGTATTAAACATGCAAAGAAAATACTATGAATTCCACACAGATCAAATAACTATGTCCAAAACGGTAAATGACTGCTAATTTTATTCCACTCAGAATTTGGAATGTTCTGACATAATATCTCTAATTTCAGTGTCAATGTGAAAACAAAATTTCACAATCCGTATATTTTATTTATAACAATTAAAAAACTTATTGCTCAGTACAATGACATTTTAAAAGAGATGAATATCAAGGCTATTTATACGTTTACACCAATATAATACACAACAGGGGATCATAAAAACTTTATCATAAAAGTTCAAATTATTTTAAGACAAACAGATATTATATAAGTTAGTTTTTGAGCTCAAAGTATTATACCACGCCAGCCCTTGATATCGTCGTAATAAAATGTAAGTAACGTACGTAGTGATATATGTTGAACCTGTAAAGCGTATTTTAAGTGATTTCTTATATAGAATATCTTAAATTATCTTATGAATTCTACAAATTTAAGAGCTCATCAATCAGATATAGAGCTTTTTCCTTCGATGTTAAAATTACAATGATCAATTTGTTTTTAAGCATAAAAATTATTTAACTGCTTTTGAAATACGCCATTGAGTACTTGGAAAGAAAAAATGTAAAATTTAAGATCTTTCAGAGAATTGACGACATTAAGCATGAGAATTATTTGCACATATTTTCCAAAAAAGGTCTGCTGTCCAAATATAATTCACATCAAAATTCTTAATTTATTAATCACTAGGTCACCTCATAATCCTAGAATATTTAAAAAGGGACCAATTTGATATGTAACTCATTTCTTTGTTTTTTTTTAATGAATGTAAGGACGAGACGAGCAGGACTTTCAGATAAAGGTAATTGATTCGCCCTGCCCATTACAATGCAACACTGCTCAAGGTTATTGAAAAACCCAAAAATTATGTGCGGCACTACAACTGTGGTGGTCACCTTGATACATAAGATGTCAAGTCTCATTTGCCCAGTAATTTCACTAGCTACGGCGGCCTCCAGACCGAAACACAGTAATGCTTACACATTACTGCTTGACGGCAAAATTGGCGCCGTTGTGGTACCCATAATGTAGCCGGAATCCGGTGTAAAGGAGCCTCCCATTGGTGAACTGGTTGTATTTATCTCATCTTGTCATTCAAATCTGTCAGTTTGAAAAACGTCAGCCTAAATTAAATACGATACATTAAGATTAGTTTTTAATCTTAACAGTCTTGCTTACAATATAATATACATATATTTTTATAACTATTACTTATGCTATCACTTTCTTATAACTGTGTAACTGTAGCTACATGAATCCTTGTGAGCCAGCGTCATATCCGTTTCCATAGTATGCTCCATCGTTCTGATATCCGTTGTAACCATTATTCTTGCTACCACCGATATTCATCGCGGACCCGCCACCGATGTCGTGGAAGTCGGAACTGTCTGCTTTATTTATCTGTTAAAAACAATAATCTTTTAATCGTTTTTATATATTTGGCCTACAATAGTTTGTATTAATTGTAACAATTATTATTGATATTTTGAGGTTACACAGCAAAATTAGAAGTCTTTATTTATTCGCACGCGTAATACATTTAGTAATGCTTGAAATATGAATTCACTTGAGTTGAAAGCATTATTAAACGTTATTGTTCAATTGTTTGAGGATTAGTATAGAGAGATATCCGAGATATACGGCCTAATTTTGTTGGCAATTTGAAATATTAACCTCTAAAAATCTATGCAAAAAATATTATAATCAATAATTTTATAATAACGATGCCGATGCTGATGATGTATATACCAACCGATGTCACTTTGTTATGATGTCCTCCAATATTATGAAATCCTTCCCGGCCCATATTTCCATATCCCTCATTACTGTAACCGCCTTCACCTCTATTAAACTCCTGGCCACCGTATCCATCCTGATGCATATATTGGTTACCAATTCGACCTAATCCCATTCCTGGATACCGTTCATAGCCCCCTAATCCTAGACCCGTGCCAACTCGACTATTTCCAAAACCAAGTGCGAAGGTTGCAACAAAGACAAGGAATACAAATATCTGAAAAAATTAATATTATTCAAATTAAAGTGGAAGTTTTTCCATTACTTTAAATGATTAGCAAAAAGGAATATTCCTTCTTGACGAACGTATTTGAACCTTGTTTTAAGCCCAAATAACATTATATCACGAACATTACTTAAATATTTTTACTACAAATTTATGTATTATATTATATGAATAGCATATACTATGAAATAAAAAATATTGTTCTTACTATGCAATTCATTTTGATAATTCCAACGACTACTGACAAATGTGATATTTCTCAACCCGTGCAAGTTTTTGAACTATAAAAAGGAATTAAGAGTGCACCTAATTATAATCACTTAATAATTACATGAACGCAACCTTATAATATAATATAATCATTTCTCGTTACAGTTATAATTATTATAATATAGAAAATTAACGTTAAAAGATACTTAGTTAATTAGCTTACCTAATGATAATTTTGGGGTTAAACTTTACCATATTTCCATTTTAAATTTGAACGCTTTCATAATAATTATATTCCTTGGCTATGTTGCAATTAAATATTCGATTTATTTATTATATTTAAACACCGCTACTTATTAATAAAATCAGCAACTAAAAAGGCCGGGAATAGTTAAGAGATTTATATTGTATTATTTTAAATAAAAATAACAGAAGTAATATATATTATCCTACTAAATTTGGATATCAAACTTAATAATTTGTACTTATCAATGTAAAAATCAGAAAGTCATCATAAAATCATCATCAAAAGATTAATCATCCATCAACATTTTGATGTAAAGCTTTTTAGTCTTACTTTTCTATATTACTTATTCAAAGAGTAAGATTAAGCTCGATATGACTTTACTACAGAACTGGATCTCTGGTAATAATAATAACGCATAGTTAATAGCGAAGTTAATAAGTTTATGACCATGCATAAGGGATTATCATAGCGCCTCCTACTAGTTATAATATGGGATTCAAGCCTTATAAATAGCACAACAAAGTAACTGTTTTATAGTTTCAAAAATAAAGAAAACATTTTTCCAATTTTAAAAAAATATCATTTTTCTTAATATGATATTGTTAAGCTATATCCCATTCAAAGTCATGAAAGTGAAGGCAATATTCTCCATACAAGCTCATACATATTAACTTAAATTTGCAAATAAAATAATATAATTTAATATTTATCTCGGAGATTTATATGGATTTAAAATCTGGCGTCACGGTGTTGGTATCCACCGTGTTGTTTTAAGTCGATCACTGCGCACAACCGGCGCGGGCGCTAGCTTGAAGACGATTGCGACTTCTCAATGAGCGCTCTACTGATGGACAATAATAACTAACTTCAATCACGTCACCGACAGTGACGCACACATTGACAACTTCAAACACACTTTGAAAGATGAAGTTCGCCATCAGTTCAGCCCAATACACAGAGTAGAAAATAATCATACAGGCCATATTACTTTTATATTCTAATTCTCCGACATATATTTTATTGTTTTTTTTTTAAATAACAACTAGCAGTAATATTTATTTATTTATACATTAGAAGTGTCATACAATTTTTTTATAGCGCTAGAGTAAAGATTGATTATTATATCATCATTCCTTGCATTCCGCTACCAAAACCATTTCCAAAAGCTGATCCACCATTCCCATATCCGTTGTATCCGCCGCCAGAATAACCGCCATTATTCATCGCGGAACCGCCGCCAACATTGTGGAAACCTGAATCGTCTGCTTGATTTATCTACAACCACACAATGTTTATAATACGATTGTTATTAAGATTTACGAGTAGTTAAGAGTTATTAAGAATGTGAGCCATAAAAATAATACAAATTCTTACAGATAACACTCTGTGGTTGTGTGCTCCGACATTGTTGTATCCTTCAGCTCCTGAAGAACCAAAGCCTTGGTTTCCCATTCCACTTGCACCACCGCCATATTGTTGTCTACCGTATCCTCCGCCGTTAGAGTATCCACCCATTCCACCTACACCCATACCCATCCCAGGTTCAAGACCCATACCTCCGAGACCCATACCTCCGAGTCCCAATCCACCAAAAGGTTTTGCATCGAGTGCAACAATGCAGCAAACACCAATGAAAGCCTGAAAGGTAACGATCACCATTATACTCTATACTATTTTATACTAAATAAATGTTTAGATCAAGAAAACTTGAGAAAATACGGAACGAACTATTACAATTATTAACTTCATTTTGTGATAGGTGCTTCAGAATTATTTTGATAATGTTATAATGTGTCTGCTTCGTTGCAAGTGATCAACTGAATAAACTATTGTGTCATAAAATGTTTTATATCCATAAAATTGTCATTGATCAATTAATTTAATGGCGCCCGGGAAATCCGTTTGCTGTTTGGAAACATTTCTACGGATATAATGATGTATTGATCAAAAACCCAAATGTAATGAAAACGGTGTGTTATACGTACACCTACATCTATACTTATATTATAAAGTGGAAAGATTTGATTGTTTGTTTGCCTTGAATAGGCCGAAGCTATTGAACTGATTTGAAAAATCTTTCACTGTTGGGATGCTACACTATCCCCGGGTACTACTAGGCTGAATTATATTTTCAAAACATATTAGGGATCCTTACTAAAACTCCAATAAGGTAACAAAATGTGAAAAATAAAATTCCTGAAATATTCTATACATCGCGTGCGCTGCGAAAAGTATTGATGATCGATTAAAATAATGTACTACAAGTTTGTACAACATATTATCATTTTTAGTCAGGATTAAAGAAAGTATTGTTAAACACTTAGCTGGTATTCAATCTGCATTTGTCAAATAAGTAGTTTTTCTTTTTTTTTCGTCTTCATTATTTTAATAAGTTAAAATTATAATTTGTACTTTCATTTTTTTTTGTTTTTATTATAGCTTATATAGTATTAGTTCTATTTTTCAGAAGTAAATAGGGAGTATTTTTTGTAATTTTTATGTTCACCATAATTGCCGTATACTTTAGAACATTACATTACAATTGTAACATTACATTACAATTGTAACATTAGATTAAGAAAATTGTATTGTATATGATGTGGTGTGCTTTAATAAATAAATAAATTATTTACAAAAAGTGTCGAAAATTGTAAGTGTAACTTTTATTTTAAAAATTTAACTGAAATTTCGCTGTGTCTCGGGCGGCACGAGGGGAGCGCGTCGACGCAACGCTGACGCAACGCGCCGTGTGGACTGGCTCTTAGAGTAAAACTGTTCTGTGAGCACGCCATTGCATAAATACCATACAGTCTTAAAATAAATATTTCAAAAATCAACTTTTTCATACGCTACTAAGAGTTTGTACGTATAACACACAGTTTTCATTACATTTGGGTTTTCTATCAATACATGATTATATCAGTCAAAATGTTTCCACACAGCAAACGGAATTCCCGGGCCATATTATCTTAATTGATGAATGTAAAATATTTTAAATATAAAACATTATAAGACATAATAGTTCATTCAGTTGATCACTTGCTACGAAGCAGACACATTATAATATTATCAAAATAAATCTGAAGCACCTATAACAAGATGAAGTTAATTGTAATAGTCCGTTCCGTATTTACTCAGGTTTTCTTGATCTATACATTTATTTAGTATAAAATAGTATAGAATATAATGGTGATCGTTAACTTTCAGGCTTTCATTTGTGTTTGCTGCATTGTTGCACTTGACGCAAAACCGTTTGGTGGATTGGGACTCGGAGGTATGGGTCTTGGACCTGGAATGGGTATGGGTGTAGGTGGAATGGGTGGATACTCTAACAGCGGAGGATACGGTGGACAACAATATGGCGGTGGTGCAAGTGGAATGGGAAACCAAGGTTATGGATCTTCAGGAGCTGGAGGTTATAACAATGTAGGAGCACACAACCACAGAGTTTTATCTGTAAGAATATAATTTTTTTATACGATTCACACTCTTTACTTAATTCTAAATAATAATCGTATTATAAACATTGTGTGGTTGTAGATAAATCAAGCAGACGATTCAGGCTTTCACAATATTGGCGGCGGTTCCGCAATGAATAATGGCGGTTATTCCGGCGGCGGATACAACGGATATAGGAATGGTGGATCAGCTTTTGGAAATGGTTTTGGTAGCGGAATGCAAGGAATGATGATATAATAACCAACCTTTGCACTAGAGCTAAAATAAAATAATTGTATGATCTAAAATAACTTAAAGAAGTTGTTTCTATATGAAATTTGCGATAAATATATTATTTGTCAAATTATATTGTTTTAGTTTAAAATTTAAGTTAAATTGTATGGCTGTGGATGCTATATTAGCGTTTAACAAATATTATGTTGAAATATTTTAAATTTAAATAAATTTATATCGCGCTCCTTTAATATTGAGTACGACTTTAACTATCCAGTTATAAATATTAAGTAGACTGTGATTAATACCTCAAATGTTAACATTAACTGACGAATTACAAAAGGATTGCCGGTCTTTCCGGTGAACACACCTATAAATACCGGGAAAGAAAGTTCAATCTAAGGCTTGGTTGCATATGATAGTATAGACTTAGAGTATATTGGCATATAAACGATCTGACAGCTCGATAATGCATGATCAATTTTTATATTTGAATGTGCGCGTTAGCTAGTGGTGGTTATAAAAAACTACTACATTGTGAAATATTCGACGGGAAATTTTAGTATCGTGTTTTAACTTAGTAATAAAAAATAATAGCTATATGTTATGTCTTTAAACGAGCAATTCTTGTATATATATAATATAATCTGAATTTCGGATACTACAACGATTTTCATTTTTTATACATGGGATTACGGGGCGATAAATCGATCTAGCTAGGTTTCAATCTAAAAAATAGTTTTATCGTGTTTTAATGAGAAACAGCTACCGCTATTAGAATGGCTACAGTTATAGAATACAAAGATAAATTTCGCCACTATATACAAGACTATAATAGCTCAGATGGGACATTGGGTAAACCGGACAGCAGACGACCCGGGTCGAATCTAGACGTCCTATTAGTTGTGTTTTTGTGAAATTTTTGTACATTCTTAAAAATCCGAGCAGGGCTCGGTCATCCGGATATTATCCTTTAATAAATTAAAGAAACCAATGCAGCATCTTTTCTCTTTCTTTAATTCTCCCACAGTTTATATCGTTATAATAATAGTTTTGAATTTTATGATGCCTCACAAATTTACACTAGATTTGAAATGTGCAGTAGATTCTTGCCTCTCATCAACTATCTAAGATTGATAGTCTTTCAGATCATAAAAGAAACTTAGAAGATTTTTGACCAACCAACTTTACATCAAATATATACTTACCTATAAATTTAAATGAATTGAAATGCATTTAAATGATGTGCATAATATAATACAATACTCTAAACTGACATCAGAGGAAGTTTGTAAAAGAAATCCCGAAGCAAATGGTTACATCCAGTCAGTGAGTAACCATTATATATAGAATAACCGAATGAATTCTACATATTTAAATAAATACTTTTTTAAAGTATTAAACATACAAAGAAAATGCTATGAATTCTACACAGATCAAATTACTATGTCCAAAACGGTAAATGACTGCTAATTTTATTCCACTCAGAATTTGGAATGTTCTGACATAATATCTCTAATTTCAGTGTCAAAGTGAAAACAAAATTTCACAATCCGTGTATGAAAGCCTGAATCGTCTGCTTAATTTATCTACAACCATACAATGTTTATAAAACGACTGTTATTTAGAATCAAGTGAAGAGTCTGAACCATAAAATATAAAATAAATTCTTACAGATAACACTGTGTGGTTGTGTGCTCCGACATTGTTATAACCTCCAGCTCCTGAAGATCCATAACCTTGGTTTCCAATTCCACTTGCACCACCGCCATATTGTTGTCTTCCGTATCCTTCGCCGTTAGAGTATCCACCCATTCCACCTAACCCCATACCCATACCCATCCCAGATCCAAGACCCATCCATCCGAGTCCCAATCCACTAAAGGGTTTTGCGTTGAGTGCAACAATGCAGCAAATACAAATGAAAGCCTGAAAGTTGTCGATCACCAATTCTTTACTATTTTATACTAAAGAAAAGCTTAAATCAAGAAAACTTGGGTTAATACGGAACGAACTATTACAATTAACTTCATTTTGTAATAGGTGCTTCGGATTTATTTTGATAATATTATAATGTATCTGTTTCGTAGCAAGTGATCAACTGAACGAACTATTGTGTCTTATAATGGCGTATATTTTAAAAAAAATATTATTGATCAATTAATTTAATGACGCCCGGGATTTCCGTTTGCTGTGTGGAAATGTTTTAACGGATATCATTATATATTGAACAAAAACCCAAATGTAACGAAAACTTGTGTTAAATATTTATACCTACGTTAAATAAATCTAATAAATAAATTCGTTGGATTTGATATATCTAGTAAAAATTTGTGTATTTTGAGATAAAGACAAAGCAAATACTTTCAATCGATCACTACCAATGTGTTTTCGAAAAAACTATACAAAGAAATTCAAAGCAAAGTCAACTAGAAATACTATCGCCTCAGAGGAGCTTGAATCCAGGGCTTATTTCACGCTAATGAGGAGTACAGTATGCGTCTATATAGTCTGCGAATTCCTATCTATTCCCATTGGTAAAATAGTTACCATCAACAAAATTGTATCATGACCCACTTTACTGATATTTTTTTTAATCATAAAAACAGGATGTCCTCGCTATCGTGTTGCTAGATGTCATGCTTTTATATAAAGGTGTTATGATTTAAATTTTATGAAATGCAGTCGGGTTTTGGGCTATGCAATTTGCGTAATGTGCCATAAATTACTTTTTGATTTGTTAAACAAAAAAAGTTTAATCTTTTGCAGGATTCTTGATTCATTGGTTACCGTAAATAAAATTATAGTAACGTGTCATATTGGTCTATTTAACATAAAGCAACTTGGGTGATCAAGCTCTGCTCTGCGGTTTTACGATCAAAAAGTGTAGTGAAACCATACATTCGTTACACCCGCTTCCGGGTTATTATAGTTAGTTAAATATTAAGCTAATAGGAAACGCTCGTGGAAGAATAATTTGTTTCAAGTTTTGTTACATAAATAGAAATAGTGTATCGCAATAAGCAGCTTATTGGCTATTACACTTTGTAGTAGGTAGGCATGTTATTGGTAGGAATTCGCAAGCTACATCACGCAACTCGACGCCTACTGTACTCTTGATTTCCGTGAAATTGGCCCTGGATTCAAGCTCTTCTAAACGATAGTATTTCTAGTTGACTTTACATTGAATTTCTTCGTATAGTATTTTCTTTTCGTACAAAAGTACAGACGAAATCAAATATCGAAAACACATTGATAGGGATCGATTAAAAGTTTTTACTTTGTCTAAAGAATCTTATATCGAATCCAATGAATTAATTTATTAGATTTATTTAATATAGAATTACATATGTAACACACAGTTTCCATTACATTTGGGTTTTTTTCACATCATTATATTCGTTAATATTGTTTCCACACAGCAAACGGAATTCCCGGGCGCCATTAGATTATTATTACACTAATCGATGAAAGTAAAATATTTTGAGTATAAAACATTATAAGACACAATAGTTTATTCAGTTGATCACTTGCTACGAAGCAGACACATTATTATATTATCAAAATAAATCTGAAGCTCCTATCACAAAATGAAATTAATTGTAATAGTTCGTTCCGTATTTACTCAAGTTCTCTCGATTTAAGCTTTTATTTAGTATAATATAGTATAGAATATAATGGTGATCGTTAACTTTCAGGCATTCATTTGTATTTGCTGCATTGTTGCACTCGACGCAAAACCATTTGGTGGATTGGGACTCGGAGGGATGGGTCTTGGACCTGGGATGGGTATGGGTTTAGGTGGAATGGGTGGATACTCTAACGGCGGAGGATATGGTAGACAACAATATGGCGGTGGTGCAAGTGGAATGGGAAACCAAGGCTTTGGATCTTCAGAAGCTGAAGGATACAACAATGTCGGAGCACACAACCACAGAGTGTTATCTGTAAGAATTTGTATTATTTTTATGGTTCACATTCTTAATAACTCTTAACTACTCGTAAATATTAATAACAATCGTATTATAAACATTGTATGGTTGTAGATAAATCAAGCAGACGATTCAGGCTTTCATAATGTTGGCGGCGGTTCTGCGATGAATAATGGCGGTTATTCCGGCGGCGGATACAACGGATATGGGAATGGTGGATCAGCTTTTGGAAATGGTTTTGGTAGCGGAATGCAAGGGATGATGATATAATAATAAAACTTTAATCCAGTGCTAAAATAAAATAATTGTATGACACTTCTAATATTTCTACTTGAAGTTGTTTCTTATAAAATTTTCAATAAAATATACAATTATATTATAATGTTTTACTTTCAAATAAAAGTTAATGTGTTTGAGCTTGTATGTAGAATATTGCCTTCACTTTCATGATATTGAATGGGATATAGCTTAACAATATCATATTAAGAAACATGTTAAAGTATTTAAAAATGGAAAAACTTTTTCTTTACTTTTGATAGTATAAAGCAGTTACTTTGTTGTGTTATTTATAAGTCTTGAATTCCATATTATAACTAGTAGGAGGTACTATGATAAGCTCTTATGCCTGATTATAAATCTAAAAACTTCACTATTAATTTATTTTTATTACTTAATCTTTCTCATTATATTATGTACATAACTTGAATAATACAGAATCGTAAGACTAAGAAGCCTCAGGGGGCTTTAGCACTAAGTCCGATCAGAGTCCGATCCGTACCCATGAAAATACAGGTCCAGAAATCTCGGACCGAATACAGATATTGCTAACACACTAGTCCGATCTCTGATCCAATTCCAAGCAATTCAGGGGCCACTTTTTGGCATACGACATGTTACGCGAAGCCACACCAAAGCATTCACGTCGTTGATCATGAATCCTTTCAGTCGGCGTCAACTTCTGGCAATGCTCTTGTACGTACTAAGGCGCAAGTAAGTATTCTGGGTTGGATTTTCTCTTTATGGACCGACGTTTAAGAGGAGCTTATTACAATCACCAGTGTAACGTCAACACGACAGGAAATTTTATAATTACTACCGAATGAGTGCGTCCACTTTTGATTTTATTTTACATCACAAAAAAGATAATATTTTGCGACAAGACACAATGCTTGCAGTCACATTGAGGTAATTAAAACTCAGTTCTAATTCAGACAATATTTATTATTGTTTACTTATAAGTACTTATGAAGCTAGGTAACAATACACATCTCTGTAATTCGGATTCGCATCGGACGCAGTGCGTGAGCGTCATACAAATAATACTTTTGCTATATCGGACCGTCAATAATCATCTCCGAAACTGAGATTAACGGTTGACGGAAAGAAATCGGAAGACGGAAGCCGGATCCAGTGCGTAAACTACCATAGAAATAGTTCAACGACTACTCTAGACCGTGTTTTCACGGATACAGATCGGACTCTGATCGGACGTAGTGCAAAAGCGCACTTAGTTTAATAATGTAAAGGGCATCTTGTTGATGGATCTTACCATAGAATAATAACGTTCAGAACGATAGTTTCATTCATAATTCCTGTCAATATAGAAGTAACATTATAATGTTACTTAATACTTCTATATTAATGTGCGCGTGAGCATCACGTACTTACATTCGCCAACACGCACAGAGACAGCCAAGTAATGTTGCAAGTGAATAGACATTTCCCTAAATCAGTAAATTGTAAGAAATACCAGATTATATGTAATAAGAAAGAAAAAATATATTATAAATTAAGAATTTAATAAAAATATAACGTATTTAATTATTGTTCCAACAACTTTTGAAGTGTAAGTAAAGAAGTTCTTTAGAATCGTTGTTCTTTGAAACTCCGTGAAACGAAAAAGCGAGACGATAGAGGCGCCGTTCCCAGCTATATCCGAGGTTTTCTAGGGTGCAGAGATTGAATTTGGGATCATTTTCGAAATCTAAGATGGCCGCCGTGCAAAATTATGATTTGAACAATATGGATATCGTATCCGAGGTTCACGAGGGTGTAAAGAACAAATTTGGGATCATTATTTAAATCGAAGATGGCTGCGATGAAAAATTATTTTGTGGCTATACGTATGCGTGGTGGTTATAATGATAACCCTAATGCTAAACAACTTATGTGAAATTCCCAAAATATGCATGCAAATATGCAAGTAAAATAACTAAAATATGCACGACAATCCATAAAAAGGGTCCATAAAAATATGCATGCAATTAAACAGGAAAAATAAATTCATATTTTTATTATATTTTATAAAGGCTTGTACTGACAATCGTATTTGTGAAAGAAACTATTACAAGATGTACCTACTAAGGTAACGATGAAATTTAAGATTTACCTTTAAAAATATGTACTACTAAGTACTGTTCTGTAGACAAATTGTGTCTACGATCGCTTAGTAAATTTTTGTAAGCGGAAAAGGAGCGTTCTACGTCTATTGAGGTTACTGGGCAGAATTTTTTGAGTGCAATGTTTGGGCGTACTATGAAAAGCATCGAACGATGGGCGAGATCGAACGAAAATATGCATAATAATTATTTTTTTTTCTAAAATATGCAACTACCGCTGAAAAGGTATTAAATATACAAAAGCATATGCAATATGCATTTGCATATAATCCCGTCTCTAGTAATAACAAATTATATAAATCTATAACATATTTTACAACTACTTCTACACAAATAAAAAGAAAATTATATAAGAACAAAATAAAATTATTAATTAAAAAATAAATTTTTGATGTTGTTTGTCGGCTAAATAGTGATGACGGATTATATAAATCTAAAAAAACATATTATACAACTATTTCTACACAAATAAAAATATAGTTTATCTAAATAAATTAAATCATCAATTTTGACTTCCATAATTTATTGAATTATATTTGGTAGTTTGGTTAAACGGATTACATAATATTATGAATGAAATTAGTTACGAATTTGGAGATTTTATGAAAGATCCGTTACCAGACCGAGTTGAATGGTCATTAAGATGTTACTTGATTGAAATTCTGTTTCCTAATCGATACTGCAATTAGAGAAATGACGTCAGGGAACTCCAGATACTGAATGGAAGAAAATCAATAGTTACTAACAATATTAGTTTAATATATTTTAAATTAAAATTTGAGTAATATCGACAGGGAAAACCGAGTATTCAATTTAGTGGAATTGAAGAAGAATCAAAATCATTATTAACGTAATCAATTTAAAAATATATTCACGGTTTGAATCCGGATTAGTATCGTATTTTTTTTTAATATTTTTTTTCTGGCACTTATTATGTATCTACTTAGTTTAAGGCTAGATAAATTTGTGTGATGTGTATTAATTACTATTACTTTTTATATAGAATTTTAGGCAAAATTGTTTAAATCATTTGTATAATTCAATATTCATTAGTTACCACAATCAAAAGTATAGATTGTTTCGTGTATTACACGTTTACCACTGGGAGGCTCCTTTGCACAGGATGCCGGCTAGATTATGGATACCACAACGTCACCTATTTCTGTCGTGAACCGCAGTGACGTGTAAACATTATTGTGTTTCGGTCTGAAGGGCGCCGTAGCTAGTGAAATTGTAATCAGTCTATATTACATAATGACGACATTAAATGAACACACGGACACACACACAAAATAATTCTAAAATTAAAAGTAAATAATTGATATTTCTAAATTTTCAACCAACCAAATTATATATTTAGAATACAGTATTTGGATCATTCTTTCGTGGTCGAAGTAGGAGTAGGTGCAGTGCCTATGGTAGCGCGCGGCTACTATATTTCTTACAGGTTGTTCCGAAATGATATTATGGAAAATTGTTTTATTTCGGTGAATTAGGTACGTATTTTATTTTTTAATATTTTTTAATGAAAACCGGTAACGGCCGTTCACATTATTCAGTCTATCTCTTACTTGAGATAAAAATCGTAACTACCGTTGACTTTTCTGTCCCAATAAACTTATCGACGGTAACTCACCCTATCCGTACACGCTGTCTGTCAATGGGACGATGTATAACTATATATAATGCTTACCAGCGATAGAAGTTTGTATGGAAATTGCAATTCCCGCGTCCCAGTATAAGGCAATAAGGATGACTTATCGGGTATATTGGGACAGCTTTAGATAATTGACAGCTAATTACTGACAGTAGAAGGCAGTAATTTATCTCTATCTGTAGATAGTATATTGGGAACGGCCGTATGTAGTTCTACCCATGTATTTTAATAATGTCGCCGTTGTACCGTCACGCTTTATATATAGAGTTTTTAAATCCATGAATTAGGTACATGGTATCTACGTATTAACGGGCAATTGAACACCACTGAACGCTCATTATATGTGAAATAAGCTCTGAATTCAAGCTCTTTAGAGGCCGTAGTTTTTTATAGTGCACTACATAGTCGACTAAAAGAAACTACGTTACAAAGACGACTTCACAGTTGGCTTGGTTCAATTATGAGAATGCGTTTATACAGACAACATTATCAAAGTAATTAATAATTAAATATAATAATATACTGTAATTTTTTTTATCAGTATGGAAAAAAGGATCGTATTACGTGTTTAAAAGCTCACTTCGATGTACTTTTCATTTCAGTTTTCGTGTGATGATAATGTGGTTTGAAGCATACCCATTTTCATTCAACGCAAAGAGTCCATTTAATTTGGGTTTTTGAACATTACATCATTATATAAATGAAAAACTTTCCACACATCAAATGGAATTCCCCAGGGCCATTAAGTTTATGGATCTGAATCACTATTAGAAAATTGAATATAAAACATTAAAAGCCACAGTAGTTCATTCAGTTGATCACTTGCAGCGACGCAGACGCATAATTATAATATAATAAATCTGAACTACAAATATCACAAAATGAAGTTGATTGTAATGTTTTGTTCCGTATTTGCTCAAACTTTCTTTATCAAATTTTTTGCTTAGTATAAAATCGTCTAGAATATAATGGTGATCGTTAACTTTCAGGTTTTCATTAGTCTTTGCTGTATTGTTGCACTCGACGCAAAACCCTTTGGTATGGATGGATTGGGACTTGGAGGGATGGGTCCCGGAGGGATGGGTGTTGGAACTGGGATGGGAATGGGCTTAGGTGGAATGGGTGGATACTCTAATGGCGGAGGATACGGTGGACAACAATATGGCGGTGGTGCAAGTGGAATGGGAAGCCAAGGTTTTGGATCTTTAGGAGCTGGAGGCTACAACAATGTCGGAGCACACAACCATAGAGTTTTATCTGTAAGAATTTATATATTATTTTTATGATTCACAATTTTTTGTAAATTTTAAATTCAAACAGTGATTATAAAAAAATTGTGTGGTTGTAGATAAATCAAGCGGACGATTCAGGCTTTCACAATGTTGGCGGCGGTTCCGCGATGAATAATGGCGGTTATTCCGGCGGCGGATACAACGGATATGGGAATGGTGGATCAGCGTTTGGTAATGGTTTTGGTAGCGGAATGCAAGGAATGATGATTTAATAATCAAAATCTTTAGCTTTAAAATAATACATTTATATGACATAACTATTACATGATATTTTATTTTTCCTACATTTGTAAATCACTACTAGAAATAGTTCATCTACCTAATTTTCAATATCTTAATAAAAAGACAAGTCAACGTTCTTAATAAATAATCCTAATGTATAAAATTATATTATATTATTTTCAAATTAAAGTAAACTTGTTAGAGCTATATAACTTAAAATATGGCCTTTATTTTTATGTCTTTGTATCCGATTTTGTTTTAATCTTACCTAAGTTTCCATCCCTACTTTGTGATCTTACTTAGATTGTTTTAGTTTAGATTCAAATTCATTTTATAAGATTACTAAATAATACTGTTATGAACATTCATATTTCACTCACTCATTGGAATCATTCCTGCAACAATTTTGGTACATTATTTTATTTCTCGGGAGACAGACATATAGCTTATAACGTACCCTCGGCCAGAGTTGAAATGTTTTGTAGGTTCCGAATAAGAAATTTGGCAATGCTACTAAAATAACTACGGATAAAATATAGCGATTTGAAAATTTTGAAGATTTAGAGAAGCAAAATAGACTTGCGTCATTGCTTTTTATTCAAAATTATTGAATGAGTTAAATGTTAACTGAGATTGTCATTTCCTAATAACAAATTGTAGTCTAATGTTCGATTACTGAATGACGTCAGGAAAATCCAAATACTGGAAATACCGCAATCCAATCTAGATCTCGATTTTGAGGTGACCTATTTTTGCAGATTCGGAATTGAATATTCAATAAAAATGAGTGGATATTTGATACCTAGGCCCTTGGTTCATAACACTCATGGGCCATGGCCGATTAAGCACTGCTTCTATAACATCGAATTAAAAAAAGTTTAAATGCTATGTACTCCAATTGAAGAGTAACAACAAGCAAAATGGCAAATTGTACGCTCATAGCTTCAAAGAAACTTTACAAATAGTTGGAAAAGTGCAATTAGTTCTTGTGTTATCATCCTATAACAGTCATGTTTAGATTAGAGAAGTTTAGATTAATCTTATCAAAAAAAAATTGGATCATAATATTATATTCATGTGCACATTACTTATAAAAAAAATATATTATATTATAATTTATTACATTATACAATGCAATAAATAAATTTTGTGTCCTAAAATTATACATTCGATAAATTTTATGACTAACTGCACGTCACTATTGACAATAAAGAACAGTAATTTGCTTTTCAATGTATTTATTAATTAATACGAAACTTCATGAGTGGACAAACGTCTGAACGACCATCATAGCGTGCTGCTAGTATAGTGACTTTATCGCATTCAGTAGGTTTTTCGCTGACGTCATTTCACTAATTTCAGTATCAATTAGAATATGGATAACCAAGGTCTCGGGTAGTCAGGAGCGTAAAAATATTACTGCGATTTCAGTTAAATAGCGTGGAATGTTCAGGTTTTCAAAACGATGATAATAGTTTTATTTATTTTAAACAATCAGTAATTCTATTATATTCTGTATTTGGATATTCTTATCATGACGTCACTAATGTGCACGAAGGTACACTTCGATAACAATTTACAATTCAAGGCGTATATATGAATGAACATTCAATTCATTCAAGTATTCTGATATTAGTAATGGCGCACATCTTTTATTTTTCTTCAAATCTTCGACATTTACTGTTTCACATATTTGACAGCATTGTGATTTCTAATTAGAATGAAATATTTGGTTATGGTTTGGTTACTTTTAAGAAAATAATTATGTATAATTAGGGTTTAAGGTATGAAATTGCCGTTTTTTGTTGTGTACTTACTGAAAATTCTTTGTAAGGTATATTATATTGTTGACAGTGGCAGTGACTGCAAGTTCTTTCGTTATTTTTCCGATCACATTGAGGTGCCTGTTTAGGCGACAGTGCCCAGTTAGCACCCTGATGAGTATGCATAGCTTTTTCCTGCTCAGTGCTCGGCTTCATTCGCGTTGATATTGCTGAATGCCTTTATCAGTGCTATGGAATGGTTCAAAACTGTTAGGTTGCTACACCGTTTAAGTGCTTCTTGTTGACATTGATTCCTGGGCGTGTGACGAATGACGCTCTTAGGCAGTCGACAATTAGGTTCCGGACCATATTGGACTGCTATAGCTCCAGTTCTCATCCACCATTTAATGGCCTATCAAATCAAATCAAAAATATTTTTATTCCATAGGTAAATCATATTACACTTGAAATATGTCATTTTTTCATACAGCTCATTCGGAAGCCAGATTTTCTCAGAGAAAAATGAATAAGAAACTCTAAGGTTGCTCTTTTCAAAACAGATTAAGTATTACAAGTTCTTATTTTTAATGGAATTTATAAATCATTTCAATTACAATATATGCAAAGTGACGCACGCAACAAAAATACTCAAACGTCAAAAACTATAAGGCTTACACGAGTAAGTAAAAAAAAAAGGAAATTAATAATTATAAACACAATAATACAATAACTTTAAATCAGCTGACCAAATCTCACTTTACAGTAGTGAATGTCATAAACGTCTGCGACATATCGATTTCAATAGCGATTTTGAAAAATGTGCGGATCGGTATTGCAACAATCAATCAATCCTTCTCACAGCTTACTTATTGACAAACGGTATTCGGACATTGTGCTCGCGTTATCACAGGCGGCAGTGGCGGGGCGGGGAAGTAGGCGTGAGCAGTGTATACGTTAACGAAAAACAATAATAGGTTGGAATAAACACGTTAGTGACAGTCACAGTGAGGCAAAGGCGTGTTTTCAGGAATGGTTGTGGTCGGGGAGTCCTTCTGAAGGAAGTATATATCAAAAGATGTGCAATAGTAGGAGAATTTTTAAATTAAGATTAAGATGGTGTCAAAAACATCAAGATCAATTAAAAATGGACGTACTCGCTTCTAAGCACTGCGCGAAGGATTTCAGAGGTTTTTGGAAGAACACAAATCAATTGATAGGTCAGCCTGGTCTTCCTGTGACTGTGGATGATACAAGTGATCCCAAATTAATTGCTGATAAGTTTGAAGATAATTTTGTTGTGACATCACCATTAGGACCGTCACAGTCCCAGACATCAGGTCGGGTGAGTGGGGAGTGTATAAATACAAGAATTATGGCTAAGGATGTATTAAAAGCAATTAATTCGATCACCAAGGGTAAATCCCCTGGCCATGATGGGCTGAGTGTGGAGCATGTTCATTAGGCCATGCTGTACAACTTGTGTATTTCCCATTCATACCTACCAACGGACATGATGAAGACTATTGTAGTACCTGTAGTGAAAAATAAAAATGGAAATTTATCAGATATAAATAATTATAGGCCTATATCTTTAGCTACTATTATAGCTAAAGTGTTTGACAGCATTCTAAATGCACAATTAAATAGATTCTTGCAGTTGCATGATAACCAGTTTGGTTTTCGGCAAGGACTTTCCACGGAAACTGCGATATTGTGCTTGAAGAGTGCTGTCAAATACTATACAGGTAGAAATACATCGGTTTACGCTAGCTTCCTTGACCTTTCCAAGGCCTTCGATTTGGTCTCGTATGACATCCTATGGAAAAAGATGAGAGCATGCGATATTCCTAATGAGCTTATTAACATATTTAAGTACTGGTAGGGGAACCAGTTGACTAATGTGAAATGGTCGGGCACCATGTCTGATTCGTACAGATTGGAATGCGGGGTGAGGCAGGGGGGTTGAGCTCGCCTTCTATTTTTAATCTATATGTAAATGGTATGATCGAGGCGCTCAGCAAACAGCATGTCGGTTGTTACATAGACGACGTATGTTTCAATAACATAAGGTACGCGGACGACATGGTTCTGCTGAGCGCTTCAGTCTGTGGACTCAGAAAGTTGATAAGTACTTGTGAGGGCTATGCAGTTGAACACGGGCTGGTGTATAATGTTAAAAAGAGCAAGTACATGGTCTTTCAGAGAGGGCCTAGAAAAGTAACAGAGATACCACCTATAAGGCTAAATGAAACACCGTTAGAAATGGTTGATCTATGTAAATATCTTGGCCATTTGGTAACACCTTCCCTGAGGGATGGCGCAGATGTTGAGCGGGAACGGAGGGCGATGTCGGTAAGAGCTAATATGGTGATCCGTAGGTTTGCAAGGTGCTCTTCAGATGTTAAGATTACTCTTTTTAGGGCCTACTGCACCTCATTCTATACCTGCAGCCTGTGGACTGACTATACGCAAAGATCGTACAGCGCCCTTCGGGTCCAGTACAACAATGCATTTTGGATGCTGTTGAGGCTTCCTCGCTATTGCAGCGCCTCAGCGATGTTTGCCGAAGCCCGTGTTGACTGTTTCTATACAATAATGCGAAAGAGAGGCACGTCACTGGTGCGCCGAGTCCGGGGGAGCAACAACAGCATGCTGGCTGCACTAGCGGATCGGCTCGACTGTGTTTATATAAATCACTGTTGTAAACTGCACATTGCACACAGGGACTGAGGAATATGGGGCTTTGTTATTATTATTTTTTAATTCAATGATGTATGTACTTATTTTATGTTATTTATGTATTAATTATAATTATATCTGACTTTATTATTATGACATTTAAGTGGGCCATAGTAGCCAAATAAAGAATAAAGAATTAAAATAACACAATACATAATAACTTTAATTTAAAGATAAATAAAGGTTATTAAAAAAAACATGAGCAGACCTCCCGGTAACAATATCATCCAGCCACCACAAGTAGCGCCCGTTTACGAGCATTACGCATGGACCAGCCATCGCCTCTCTCGACCATATTTTAAGGAAGGGAATGACCCGCCTCACGTCGCCACAACAAGCAGTGGTCTATGATTGATTCAATTATTATAGGCTTCAAGGCTAACTAATATTTTCAACTACCAGAAAATATTAATTTATATTACAAATTATTTCTGTTATTGCTAAACTACGTATATTAGGTAAAAAAAATATTGGTTTACCTACTTGTGAGAGCTTATGATCAGGAGAAATTTTGTGTTAATTATAAAAGCTCTCACAAGTAAATTTTAATTCGTAAGTAAAACAATAATAATTCTTTTGTACACTTTTTATTTGGACAGTCACTAAATGATTTATTTTATTAATTATTTCGTGAAAAACACCTAAAACAATTATTAAAAACTGTTCAAACATACATTTAGTATGTATGTAATATAAAATAATATCGTGACATAGTAATGTCAAACAACTGTATTATTTCAGAGCTGCAATAAATGTTGATTATCAAATCATCATCCCTTGCATTCCGCTACCAAAACCATTGCCAAAAGCTGCTCCAACATTCCCATATCCGTTGTATCCGCCGCCGGAATAACCACCATTATTCATCGCGGTACCGCCGCCAACATTGTGAAAGCCTGAATCGTCTGCTTGATTTGTCTAAAATAATACAATATTTATAATACGATTGTTATTAAGAATTAAGTGATGAATGTGAGCCATAAAAATACTATAAATTCTTACAGATAGAACTCTGTGGTTGTGTGCTCCGACATTGTTATATCCTCCAGCTCCTGAAGATCCAAAACCTTGGCTCCCCATTCCACTTGCACCACCGCCATATTGTTGTCCACCGTATCCTCCGCCGTTAGAGTATCCACCCATTCCACCTAAGCCCATTCCCATCCCAGGTCCAAGACCCATCCCTCCGAGACCCATCCCTCCGAGTCCTAACCCACCAAAGGGTTTTGCGTCGAGTGCAACAATGCAGCAAAGACAAATGAATATCTGAAAGTTAACGATAACCATTAAAGTATTTTATGCTTAATAAAAATAGGTATTAAGAAAAGTTTAGCAAATAATATTCTGGAACGAACTATTACAATTAACTTCATTTTGTAATAGGTGCTTCAGATTTATTTTGATGATATTATAATGTGTCTGCTTCGTAGCAAGTGATTAACTGAATGAACTATTGTGTCTTATAAAGTTTTATATTGAATATCCTAACAGTGATAGTGATTATAATTAATTTAATGATGCCCGGGATTCCCGTTTATGTGTGGAAACTTTTCACGGATAATGATGAAATTATCAAAATCTAAAATGAAATGGAATTATTTCGATAAATAAAACCTGGTGTATTCTTCAAACCATGTTAAACGACACGACAGAAATGAATAGAAGAACACAAGAATGACTATTTTTTCTTTAATAATAAATTATAAAATGGTAATTTATGTATGAATTACTCTGATAAATTTTGCTCTGAGTGGTCGCGCTCTCATATTATAATCGAGTCGATTGTAAAGTCCGAACGTGCGTTACATAGTAAAGCGTGACTGATTAATCTCTTTAAGTACCCCCAAAATAGAGCTTACGATGCGTCTAAAGAAGTTTTCAGTGCAAAAAAAATTAAAAATATAAAACTTCTTTAGACCAGAGACGACATCGAGACTATTTTAGGGGAGGAGATTATATGTACTATCTGAAAGAGATTAATCAGTCACAATTTACTGTGTAATGCAAGTTTGTTTTACCCAAGCAGCGACACATAGCCGACTTTACGGTCAATTCTATTCTATAATGAGAGCGTGAACACTCAGAGCAAAATTAAAGTAATTCATACGTTAATTATAATTTTATGAATAAAGAAAAATAGGTTTGTAGTAGGTGCGTGTTATAAAGCTCGCATCGATGAAGTTTTCATTTATGTCGTGTGGTCATAATGTGGTTTGAAACTTACACCGTATTTTTATTTAATGAAAAAAATCCATTTCATTTGGGCTTTTGATCAATTCATTATATCCGTGAAAAAGACACACAGCAAACGGAATTCCCGCATCATTAAATTAATGGATTACTATCACGGTTAGGAAATTGAATATAAAACATTATGAGACACAATAGTTCATTCAGTTGATCACTTGCTACGAAGTAGACGCATTATAATATTATCAAAATAAATCTGTAGCTCTAATCACAAAATGAAGTTAATTGTAATAGTTCGTTCCATAATATTATTTGCTCAACTTTTCTTAATCTCTATTTTTATTAAGTATAAAATACTATAATGGTATTCGTTAACTTTCAGATATTCATTTGTCTTTGCTGCATTGTTGCACTCAACGCAAAACCCTTTGGTGACTTAGGACTCGGAGGAATGGGTCTCGGAGGGATGGGTGTCGGACCTGGGATGGGAATGGGCTTAGGTGGAATGGGTGGATACTCTAACGGCGGAGGATACGGTGGACAACAATATGGCGGTGGTGCAAGTGGAATGGGAAGCCAAGGTTATGGATCTACAGGAGCTGGAGGATATAACAATGTCGGAGCACACAACCACAGAGTGTTATCTGTACGAATTTATTTTATATTTTAATGTTCATACTCTTCACTTAATTCTAAATAATAATCGTATTATAAATAATGTTTCATTGTAGATAAATCAAGCGGACGATTCAGGCTTTCACAATGTTGGCGGCGGTTCCGCGATGAATAATGGCGGTTATTCCGGCGGCGGATACAACGGATATGGGAATGGTGGAGCAGCTTTTGGAAATGGTTTTGGTAGCGGAATGCAAGGAATGATGATTTGATAATACATATACAACCCATTCTTCATATTATATGAAATGATGTTATCTTATGATATTAAATAATAATAAATTTGATAATAAAATTATGTTTTATTTAATGAAATATAAATTTATATTAAATAAAAAAAATCTGTATGACAGGTACAAAATTTAAACAAACCTTAACTTTAGGACCTATTTACTTACGTTCCACTTACCTTACAGCTTGCATAGTCATTATAATTTAAGTTGAAATTCAGTAATATGAATACCTTTTGAACGGTATATCGTTTTAAGTGTGTTGTCTTAAATGTTGCGAGTTGTATTAAGAAATACCAGAGTTTTCAAGAATTGTAAAACAAAAAGAGACAAACAGAATATTTGTAAATTGGCATTCCGACATAATCCATCATATGAAGTATTTAGTATATAGTCATGTCATGCTGCAGAAGCCAATTACCAAATCACTGCTATTCATTGCTATGCAGACGAGCACAGGGTATGCTTCCTACACCCGCCGTGCCAACAAGTGTCCGGGATAGCGTCGACGAGAACCGGAAAAAACTTGTGTCCGAACTAGATTGTACAAAGTCTCGGAATGGGGCCGTAAAAATTTAGTTCGATTAAACCTCAAGAACACAGGTTTGTGCGTTCACCGCTAAAAATCCTCCCTTTGTCGTATCCCCTCGATCCAAGATCACTCCTCGGCATACTTGGCGTCGATATATCGAGCAACGTTCAGTTCCGTGAAAGTCGAGTGAAACTCTGCCTCACACGGAGTTCTACCTCTAGGCAGGCGCTCCCTAGTACCAGCTTCTTCCATTTGACCGAAGAGTGGAATCATCAACGATCAAATCATCTCCGATCGGCTTGATTCTTTGCCGTTGCGTCGGGATGTGGGTTCTCTCTCTTCTACCAGCCGATTCCAGCAGCCGATTTCCACCACCGGACATTACGTCAAAATGCAAACTATCACCCGCATCACGTTGACGTCTGGCATTCTGCAAGAATTTTCTTTCCTCGCACAGCCACTTCGTGGAATCAATTACCGACAGCTGGTTTCCAGAATCGATATGAAATAGGGACCTTCAAGAAAAGAGCACACTCCCACACACATTTCTTATTGCGGATGTCCATGGGCGGTTGCTTCACCACTCCCCATCCTGTGAGCCTCTTGCCCGTTGGGTCCCTCTTATGTAAAAGAAAATTTTCAAGTCAACATAAACATCTACTCCTCAGAAGCACCCACGTATTGGCGGCCGGGCGCAGGTGTGACTCTTCATAGGGCTCTTAGAATAAGCCTATGATATTAATCATCCAGAGACACGTGTTGTATTCTACTTCCTACATAGTCCTACAGTTACATTCATACATTCTTACAAACGCGAAAGTTTGTAAGAATGTATGTTTGTTGCTCTTTCACGCTAAATTCTGCATTCTGCGAGCTATTCTGGCGTGCGCTGCAAAAACCGTTAAATATACATATAAATTGGAAATATTTAACTTAAATAGTCCTAAAAAACCAGCGACAGCATATGTGTAAGCCATTATCGCTAAAATAGTGAACCACAAAATAAAATAAAAGTTTACAATTTATTTTAATTTATATTTGGCAGTTTCAAATTGATTCTTATATGACAAGAAACACTTTTATCGCTTCTGTTATTAAAAATAAATAAACTTCCTCTATCATGGTACATCATCTGGACAAATATTTTTAATAGTTACGACGGTGGCCAACCGAGTGCGTGATACTATGGTGCGGTCTATCGTAGAGTGAATTAAATTTAATTAAAATATGCAATATTTGGAACAAGAGATCATGACAACATATAGGCTACATATTGTCCGGCTAGATGCAAGCATATATATATTTGATATTTTCTTAAAACATCTCCCGGCGTTCTCCGTACAAGTATTATATGTATACTGTTATTTTAATATTACGAACAGAGTCTTTAGTGATACGTGGGTAACACTGAAAATGTTTAGAACTGGCCAGTTAGAAACATTGCTAATGAAAACTTTTTTGAATTTCAATTTTAGTACTCTTTGGTAATCTAATGTAGTATATTGCATTCATTTGTCATTTGTTTTTGTGAATTGGCGGCAAATCTAAAACTCTTGTTACACGTGAAAATGAACCTAACGTGAGAACATTTTCGGTCAATGATTTATTATGACTTTCGTTGTGGGCTCACTCCACAACAAAGCTATGATAGGCAGCGATTAGCATTTCTTAATGAAGCATCTCGTGCCACTATTTACAATTAGTTTAACGAGTTTAAGCGTGGACGTAGCAATCTCAATGATGATCCGCGTGAGGAACGTCCTTTAACAGCGACTACTGAAGATAACATCAGTGCTGTGCGACGCATGATAGAGGAAGATAAGAGAGTGACCTATCAGCAGATACAAGCAAGCCTAGGCATTGGTATGAGTCAAGTTAAAAAAATATTACACGAACATTTAGGCGTCAGGGAGCTTTGTACCAGATAGATTCCCTATACTATAACCGACGACCAGAAACACCTTCGCATGGACTGGTGTCTCCAAATGTTAGATAAATTCAACGGCGGTGACTCAAATGCTGTATTTGACAACGTCACAGGTGATGAAAGCTGGATATTTTGCTACGAACCCGAAACCAAAAGACAATCAGCTCAGTGTGTGTTTCCTTTCGAGCATCGGCCAACTAAGGTAAAGAAGGGAAGAAGTCAAGGAAAAAAGATTATTGCCTCATTATTTGGTCGGAAAGGTCATTTCACGACGGTTGTGCTAGAGGATGGAAGGACAGTTACTGCAAACTGGTATGTCAATCACTGTTTGCCTGTTGTCTAGGAATAAATTCGACATCAGCGCCCTCGAAGCAGAATCCTCCTTTACCACGACAATGCTTCAGCGCAATCCGCAAAACGGACTGTTGAATATTTGACTATGGCAGGTGTCGAGATAATGAGTCATCCGCTATACAGTCCTGACCTGGCGCCCTACGACTTTTATTTATTCCCAAGAACTAAAGATGAAATTCGAGGTATTCGCTTTACGAACCCTGAAGATGCGGTGAAAGCGTACGAAAATGCCATAGACCCCTAAGGAAGAATGGGCCCACTGCTTTTCTCAGTGGTTCCATAGAATGTGACGATGTGTAGAGAGGAACGGAGATTTTATTATTGCATTGGCAACTTTCTACAATAAGCCGTTTTTCATTTTCTAAACATTTTCAATGTTACCTAGGTATATATATATATGAAGATATTGGAATATAAAAACAAACCCTTAAATTTTTTCTACAATGTTTACCGTTTTATTTAAAATAATGGCAACCATATTACCAAGAATCCGCTGTCTATCGATCCGTCCGTACTCTTCTGTTTTGGTTTACGTTAACTGCTCAAAGCACTAACATTTACAAACTAAGATCGAAAAATTGCCTAAACTGTTGTTTACCACTCACTTATTGAAACAACGGGCACGAGAATCATATGTCTCATTTCTAGCATACTGAACTGTGTAATTATTTATCTCATAATATTATTGAATATTTAATATTTATATTTCACACTATATTTAATGGTGACACCTGAAACATTGGACTTAACTGGAATCATATTATGACTAAAATGATTATGTAAATGAACTGTATTATCGACTTCATCATCAGCCCAGTGATCTTGCCCAGATCGTTAGTCCATCTTATGGGGTTCTATTAACACTGCATCTTCCGGTACGTGGTCGCCATTCTAGGACTTTACTGCCCCACCGGTCATATGTCCTTCGAAGTGCATGTGCCCTGCCCACTGCAACTTCAGTTTCGCAATCATTTATTAATTATAGACTTATAAATTTTGAATTAGGATAATTATTTAATCAATATTTATCATATTATAATATTTAGCGTTACTCATTGTTAAAATTTAAATGGCTAATGACATAATTGTTCGATGTTTAGTTGTAATATCTGTAGTTAATGGGTTTAACATAAATTAGTTTTAAGTTTAAATACGGGTTTTTTTGAGTAATCATTATTATAACAGACAGTAATTACTCGATAGTTGGAAATTTCCAAGTTCCACTTAAGTAATTGAATAAAATACACAATATAAGGTGATATCAAAAAAATTATAAATCATTCATCAGTGGTTCTCTAATAACGAAGCACCATCAAAAATATTTTAACAATATGAAGTACATTGTAAGATTTCGTTCCAATTTAAGTGATTTTCAATTAATATATATATATATATATATTATGTAAAGTTTACATCAGATACTTTGCAATATATGACATTATTTTTTGCAGGCTTTCATTTGCATCTATTGCATCGTTGCACTCGACGCAAAACCATTTGGTATGGGTGGTATGGGACTCGGACCAGGCATGGGAATGGGGTTGGGGGGAATGGGTGGATACTCTAACGGCGGAGGATATGGTCGACAATATTATGGCGGCGGGGCGAGTGGTATGGGAAACCAAGGTTACGGAGCGTCAGGGGCTGGAGGATATCACGATGTAGGAGGACACAACCACAGAGCTCTATCTGTAAGAATTTATAATATTTTAATAATTATATTGAATATTTCTCATTTAAACAAATATATCAAATAATTTATATAATTTATCCCGTTTCAGATAAAACAAGCGGAAGATTCAGGCTTTCACAATGTGGGCGGCGGTTCAGTGATGAACAATGGAGGATACGCGGGGAATGGGTACAACGGATATCAACGCGGTGGATCAGAATTTGGAAACGGTTTTGGCAGCGGAATGCAAGGGATGATATTGTAACAATAAACTTACTTGTGAAATTTTGTAAATAGTATTAATAAATTATGTGATCCAAAGTTATTTGTTGTTTTAACCGACTTCAAAAAGAAGGAGGTTCTCATTCGAATTCTTCGATGCGAAGTAGATGCCATTTGGTCCCATAAAATTTTTACATAGTTTGGTCCAGTAGTTTTCATTTTATGAAAATTTTTGTCTATGTGGTTGATATAATTGTTTTTTGTGTACGGCTTTTTTAGGAGTTTTCATTCAGATTGATTATATATTATTATTATTAACTCACAGTAAAAAGTATATAATAAAAAAAAACTACGTTTAAAAAACCATCTTCAAAAACTAAAAATGATCAATTAAATTTTTTATTTAATACACCTTTTATGGAAATCTTTACCTTTAATATAAGTAAAATACTATTATTTGTATCTGCTACATATTGATAGCTTTGAAGTCGTTGCCAAGCCAAATGTAACAGTAGGTACCCTCGCCACGCGTGACTTTGAGCGAGATAGCTTCGTCTAGAACAAAACAACCCAAGCGGACAGACACGTGTGGCACACAACCTTAATAATTACAGTAAGTAAGCTGTTTTTAATATTAAGTTGGGCTTGGCACCGACTTACAAGGTATCAATATGTAGCATGTATTAAAGGTAAAGGTAAAGGTTTGCATAAGAGGTGTATTAAATTAAATTTTTATTTATTTGATACTTTTTAGTTTTTGGTCGGTTTCTTAACCGCGTGTTTTGAAACACAAGAAATTTCTTATGATAGAAATTGCCTCGCACAGCCACACCGAGGCAACAATTACCGGCTGCTATTTTCACGAAACAATATGACTTACGGACTTTCAAGAAGAGAGCTCACTCCCACACACACCTGTTGTTGCGGATGTCCATGGGTGGTTGCCTCACCACTCCCCATCCCGTGAGCCTTTTGCCCATTGGCCCACTCTTATGTAAAAAAAGATCTTCACATCAACATAAACATAGGGCTCTTAGAATAAGCCCTAGATATTTATCATTCAGAGACACTCGTTGTATCCTACTTCCCACTTTGTCCTACTTTTACAAGCACGCAAAATGGACCCATGCTAGTGGTTTAATTGCGGAAACAGGAGTCCCTATACCATACCATACTATACCTACTATTACAAACGCGAAAGTTTGTTTGTTTCTCTTTCACGCAAAAACTACTAAATGGATTTTGAAGAATCTTTACCATCGAATAGCTTAGATATCAGAATAACACATAGGTTATAACTTATAAAGATATAGCTCGAGCTATCCAAAATACAACGAAAAGTGTCAAGTTAGTAGGCAAAAATTTTGCCATCTGCAAGCTATTCTGGCGAGCGCTGAAAAGACCGTTAGAGTAACACATTCATAATGTAAGTCTTAATATTTATCTTAAATGTTTCTACAAAAACACCCACGACAGCATATATCTATGTCTTATCTGTAAGCCATTATCGCTAAAATAGTGAACCATAAAATAAAATAAAAGTTGATAATTTTAATGCACATTTGGTAGTTGCTTCTTATATCAAAACATTTCTTTTATCGCTTCTGTATGTTTTTGCACCTTGCCTATCATGCTACATTTATATATATCATCTGGACAAATATTTTAACGATGTGCCAACCGAGTGCACGATACGATGGTGAGGTCCGACAGCGGGCAAATTACTTCATAATTTTAAATTTTCTATTTGAACAAGAAGTAGGGTCAACATATAGGCTACATATTGTCCCGCTAGATGCAGGTATATATAATGCTAATAACCGAGATTTGGTCAATTCCCTAAGTGATCAAATCACGGAGTATGTTTAAAGAACAACACAATTTTATCATTTCTCTAAACAAATCTAGTGATTTGATCAAATGCCAGGGTTAGTTACATGACATGATAATGAGTGACGCGACTTGAACAACTTAGGATGTAAAAGCGAGCGAAGCGACTTTCATACTTGAGTCATAACCCGAACCGGACAGGTTATTTTGTCACACTATCCTGTTTTGAGGCTAGGTTACATTAATTTGATTTTCAAGAGAATGGCGCGTTACTTTTTCATGGGAGTGGGTGAGTGAGCCAGGGGACATGTAGAATTTCCTGTCCATCGATCCGTCCCTACATCTTGTTTTCGCTTACGCTATCTTTGAGCACTAACATTTACAAACTTAGATCGAAAAATCGCCTAAACCGTTGCTTACCACTCACTTATTGAAACAATGGGCACGAGAATCATGTGTATGAGACATATTCTAGCATACTGAATTACTTCGGTATTATTTTTGTCATAATATTATTGAATATTGTAATCTGTATATTTCACAGTATATTTAATGGTCACCCCTGAAACATTGAACTTAACTGGAATAAAATGAACTGTAATATGGACATCTGATGATCAGTCGAAAGACGATCTCCACGTTGATCGGTCCCTACCCTCATCCAACGTAATCCGGCGACCTTTACCAGATTCCATCTTACCAACATTGCATCTTCCGGTACGTCGCGATTCTATGACTTAGCTGCCCCATCGGCCATCTGTCCCTCGAACTACACTCAGCGGCACAATGAACCGCCCACCTCGATTTTTTACGATTTTGGTTAAATAAGAAATTGTGGCCTTACTTGTGAATGTTATTTTATAACGTAGGTATATTGAAATAAAATGAAAGATAATATTATTTTTAATTATTACGTTTATTTATAAAAAAGTCTGAAAAACACTTTGACCGTAAATTGACAAATGTGATGAAATGCCTTAAAAATCTGCTGAATAAATGAATTCTAATAGTGCGTATTTCCACCTCTAGCCCTCATGACTTCCATCAAACGGTTTGGCATGCTGTCGATGACATCTTTGATCTGTTGTTGTGGAATGTATGTGCCCTGCCCACTGCCACTTCAGTTTCGCAACCGTTTCTATAATAATAATTGACTTGTAAATTTTGAATTACGAGAATTGATTAATTAATATTTAAAGGTAAGTTAACTAACAAAGTCATCTAGTGTTAAAATAAAAATAAAAATAAAAAAGCCTTTTATTTCTTACAGAAATGCTGTTTACAAAGTCGATTAGTTTTGTTAGTATCAATAAGAAAAAAGATTAAGTAGTTAGTTAATTTAGTTATTATGTTAGTTTTATAAAAAGGAATTAATTTTTATGCATTTTATTCTGCAAGAACCCCTCTGCAGGTAAAGGCCTCCTCCAAATTGAGCCAGTTTCCTCTGGATTGCGCTATTTGTATCCAGTTTGGACCCGCTGTGTGTTTAATTTCGTCCTCCCATCTGTTGCAAGGTCTCCCTTTCTTTCTTTTGCCCACTGGCCCCCTCCATTCTGTCGTTCTTTTTGTCCACCTTTGATCTTGCAGGCGTGCTATGTGTCCTGCCCACTTCCATTTTAATGCACGAGCTTGTGCTAGACCATCTATTGCTTTTGTGGTGTTGCGTATTTTTGTATGCCTTATTTTGTTTATTCTTTTTATATTTAACATACTCCGCTCCATTCCCCGTTGGCACGTTGTTATTTTATTTATGACATTCTTGTTAAATTTCCATGTCTGACAAGAATAGGTCAGACAAGGAATAAGGCAAGAATTCATAACCTTAGTCTTTAGTTGGATTGGCATGTTGCTCTTAAATATTTCCTTTAAGCTCCAGTATTTGTTCCATGTTAACTGAGCTCTGCGCTCAATCTCCTGGTAGTTGTTTGATCTGTCGAAGCTTATTTGCTTGCCTAGGTAAATGTATTTCTCGGTATAATGGAGAGGCTCGTTATCGACGTATATTTGTACTTTGGCGCTGTTGGTCATTACCATAGTTTTAGAGAGGTTCATTTCTAGTCCGGCGAGTTTGCTAGCTTGGTTTAGTGACTCTACCATGTACTGTAGTTCTTTTCCTTTCTCTGATATCAGCACCAAGTCGTCGGCAAAACGGAGGTGGCTTAAATACTTAGTTTTTATTTTTATACCACGATCATTCCAGTCAAGCTTACTTATTATCGATTCTAATGTGGCTATAAATAGTATAGGTGACAATGGATCCCCCTGTCTTACGCCTCTCTTTATAGGAAACCAAGGACCGGCTGTTTCTAATTTAATTCTGCTTTTGCTCTTTCTGTATATGCTTTTGATTACTCTTATAAATTCGTTTTCCACGTTCTGCGTTGCTAGAGTTTCCCAGATATAGTTGTGTGACACCGAATCGAATGCTTTTCTGTAATCAATAAATGCCAAGTACAATGGTCTACTTCTCTCTTGATATTTCTCGATGAGGAGTTCGAGTGTGTGAATATGGTCGATGGTAGAGAAGCTTTTCCTGAATCCTGCCTGCTCGGCGGGTTGTCTTGTTTCTAAGGTAGAGCTAATTTTTTTGGTCAGGATTGTAGAAAATAGCTTATATGCACTCGACAGCAGACTTATAGGTCTATAGTTCCCAATATCTTTCGGGTCGCCTTTTTTATATAATAAAATAATATTAGATTCAGACCATTGCGTGGGTGTCTCTCCAGATTCGAGGATAGAGTTGAATAAGTTTGTAAAGGGTATAGATAATATCGGGGCAGCTGACTTTAGAGTCTCGTTTGCTAGATTGTCCGATCCTGGGCTTTTGTCTAGTTTTAGTTTGTTCAGTGCCTCGATGACGTCACTTTCTTCAATTTGTGGTCTTTTTGGTATATTACCATCACTGTTGGTATTATGGTTTTCGTGGTTAGTTTCTTCTGGCTCGTTAGTGCTGTATAAATTCCTATAAAACTCTGTCGCTATGTTGATGATGTCACCACGGTTGTTTATGGTTATCACGTCTCGTTTCAGCTCTTTGATCCAAGTTTTATTTGGTTTCAGCTCCTTATATGCTTTTTTTGTGCTTCCAGTTTTGTGGAGGTGTTTTTCAATAGTTTTATATCTGTGGTTGGCGTAGTCTTTTTTTATGTATTTGTTGGTAAGTTTGTAAAGCGCCGAGATTTCGTTTCTTATTGCTCTGTTTTTGTTTGAACTTTTTTGCAGGACTTGTCTTCTTCTAAAAAGTTTTAATGTGCGCTCTGAAAATATTTTGTGGCCTTTCTTTGCGCTTTGCGCTACTCGGGCATTTTGCAAGCTTGTGGTGATGATTTTGATTAAGTTATCGTAGTATTTCTGGACTGGGATAATAGTCTCGGCGAACATTTTATCTTTTGATATGTAGGAGCTTAAGTATTCTTTAAACTTTGTGATTTCTTCTTCGCTTGTTATTGTGCTTTGTTGACAATTAGTAAACTTTGTTCTACTCTTTTTGAAATGTGTGTCATATGATGTTGTGGCTCTTACAGGCCTGTGATCCGATGGGTAATTAATGTTCAGTACCTCTATGTTTTTAAACAGTCGTGGTCGATTCGACAGCACAAAGTCTATTTCATTTTTGGTATCTCCGTCTGGTGATCGCCAAGTCCATTTATTTTTTGTTTTTTTTTGAAGAAAGTGTTCATAATTGATAATGGGTTTTAATTAAATTAGTTTTAATTTTAAATACGGGATTTTTTTAAGTACCTAATCATAATTATTAAACAGACAGTAATTACTCCATAATTAGAAATTTACAAGTTCCATTTAGCTAATTGAATAAAATACACAATATAAGGTGAAATCAAAAAAATAAAAATCATTCATCAGTGGTTCTCTAATAACGAAGCACCAGCAAATATATTGTAACACTATGAAGTACATTGTAAGATTTCGTTCCAATTTAAGTCATTTGTAATTAGTATATATATATATATATATATATATATATTATGTAATGTTTACATCAGATACACTGCAATATATGACATTATTTTTTTACAGGCTTTCATTTGCATCTGTTGCATCGTTGCACTCGACGCAAAACCATTTGGTATGGACGGTATGGGACTCGGACCAGGCATGGGAATGGGGCTGGGGGGAATGGGTGGATACTCTAACGGCGGAGGATATGGTCGACAATATTATGGCGGTGGGGCGAGTGGTATGGGAAACCAAGGTTACGGAGCGTCAAGGGCTGGAGGATATCACGATGTAGGAGGACACAACCACAGAGCTCTATCTGTAAGAATTTATAATATTTTAATAATTATATTGAATATTTCTCATTTAAACAAATATATAAAATAATTTATCCCATTTCAGATAAATCAAGCGGAAGATTCAGGCTTTCACAATGTGGGTGGCGGTTCAGTGACGAACAATGGAGGATACGCGGGGAATGGGTACAACGGATATCAACGCGGTGGATCAGAATTTGGAAACGGTTTTGGTAGCGGAATGCAAGGGATGATATTGTAACAATAAACTTACTTGTGAAATTTTGTAAATAGTATTAATAAATTATGTAATGCAAAGTTATTTTTTGTTTTTAACCGACTCTAAAAAGGGAGGAGGTTCTCAATTCGATCTGTATTTTTATTTTATGTATGTACACCGATTACTCTAAGATTTATGATCCGATTTAAGTAATTCTTCTTTAGTTCTATGCGGAGTAGATGCCATTTGGTCCCATAAAAATTTTACATAGTTGGGCCCAGTAGTTTTCATTTTATATTTTTAAGTCAGTGCCAAGCCAAATGTAATAGTAGGTACCTACACTCGCGACGTGTAACTTTGAGCGAGATAGCTTCGTCTAGAACAAAACAACCCAAGCGGATAGACAGGCGTGGCCAGACAACCTTAATAATTACAGTAAATAAGCTGTTTATAATATAAGTTAGGGCTTGGTACCGACTTAAAAGCCATCAATATGTAGCACATACAAATAATTGTATTTTATTAATATTAAAGGTAAAGGTTTGCCTAAGAGGTGTATTAATTTTTTGTTATTTGATACTTATTAGTTTTTGGTCGGTTTTTTAGGCGTAGTTTTTTTTTAAATATAATTACTACCTTTGGCTTATAATTACTACTTAATTTATTAATTATTTGTCTTGGTACCGCAACATTAATCATTAAAGTCCTAAATCACACACGCAATAGGTACCTAATCCCTTTGAAAAAATATTATCGTATACCTAATATCGGCTTATACCCTACCTATACCCAAAATATTTTTTAAATTATATTATTAGAAGTTTCTGATCATGATTCATATTTATAAGCAGTCGAATTCCACCACCGAACGTCAAAATGCAACACAAGAAATTTCTTGCTTGGCACAGCCACACCGAGGAAACAATTACCGGCTGCTGTTTTTACGAACCAATATGACTTAGGGACCTTCAAGAAAAGAGCACACTCCCACACACACCTTTTGTTGCAAATGTCCATGGGTGGTTGCCTCACCCCTCCCCATCCCGGTTGCTCCTAGCGCAGGTGTGACTCTCCATAGGGCTCTTAGAATAAGCCTAAGATATTTATCATTCAGAGACACTCGTTGTATCCTACTTCCTACTTTGTCCTACTATTACAAACGCGAAAGTTTGTATGAAAGTTTGTCTGTTTCTCGTTCACGCAAAAACTACTGAATGTATTTTGATTAAACTTTACCATGAAATAGCTTAGATATCAGAATAACACATAGGTTATAACTTATAAAGATATAACGTGAGCTATCCAAAATACAACGAAAAAAAGATTGTTTGGATATCTGCCGAGTTACCCTATAGCAGAATGCCATACGTTATAACACTATGAAAGCAGGTAAAGTACACAAGTATAGCCGTCGATTCGTTAGTTGTCTGATTGTTTGAACCGCATACGCTGCTGAGGCAAGTCTACCTGCAAGTGATTCTATTTGGGGGCACCATTTTAGTTTTGAATCAATGTGAAGCCCCAGAAATACTGTAGAATCTACAAGACTAAGTGACTCCTCCTTGAGTTTAATATTAGTTGGAAATTGTTTCACATTTGACATAGTAAATTTAATGCATTTTGTTTTATCGGCATTTAGCAGAAGATTATTTATATTAAACCAATTTAATATACATGAAAGTGATTTGTTTACATCATCAACGTTTTCTTTCGATCTATCCACTTTGAAAATTAAGGAAGTGTCATCAGCAAAAAGGACTATGTCGCACAAATTGGTAGCGTAATATGGTAGATCATTGACATACACTAGAAACAAAAAGGGACCCAAGATAGAACCCTTGATGGATCACCCTTCTAAATATAGAATAGATATGAAATATCATAAGATCAGGAAAAACTCCTCTGTCAATGCAATTGTTAAATATAACAGCCAGAGAAGGAGCAATACAAGCAATAATGGCAGTCAAGACTTTGGTTGAAATTCCATTTATATCTTCAGTATTTTTGATATTTAGTGATTCAAATGTTTTAATAATATTGTCTTCACTGACATAGCTAAAATAAAAATTTGTCTCACATTTTGGAACTGCTTTTTCCAAAAATGTAGTTGCTTTATAAGCTGAAGAAGTCAATGATTGTGTTACAAGTTTGGGAATACTAGAAAAGTAACTGTCAAATATGTCTGCAATATCCCTGTTATTGGACAAAATATTACCATTTATTTTTAATTTTATGTCATTATTTCTAAATTTGGATTTACCTGTTTCACTATTGATTATTAATATTCCATGTCATTTTAATTTTATTGTCTGAATTAACAATCTTCTTATTTAAGTATATTGACTTTGCTGCCCGGCACACCTTTTTAAAGATTTTGCAATATTTTTTTAAATAATTGATAAATTGTAGATTGTGAAGCATACACTCTCTATCAGCATATAATCTATTTCTACTCTTGTATATACCTGGAGTAGCCCAGTCAGAAAATCCAGTTTTTGGTTCCAATTTACCTGTTTTTAATTTAAATATCTCACAATAATTCTGGTTAATGATAGAAGAGAGAGATGAAAACATTTCGTTAGGATCATCCAAGCATGGCAATAGTGATATTTCTATATTTATGCTTCTCTGAAACGACTTCATCCTACTTTCTGTAATTGGGCGATAGGTGTATTTATTTGGTTCTTGAGAGTCAATAATTATGTTATGTGGAAATGTAACACTTTGACCATAATAATCTGAGGTAAGTTTCATTACTAATAGGTGCATGGCTACAGAACACATTGTCAATGCAAGTCGCTGAAGATAATGTTAAAACACTTAAACAAGTTTATCAACCTCTCAGACAATGTATTCAACGGAATATCTATATAAAAGTGTCCACAGACTATAATAATTTTGTTACGGTTAAATAATTTCAGTAGAACTTCTTCCATAATGGACTCAAATATAGCCTGGTTAGCATCGGGGGGACGGTAAACACACACAATTATATGTCGTTTTAACTCCACACAAGACAGCACAACAGTCCTCCCTGGATTTCCCATTGTCAACGGAGTCAGTTTAAATTCTTGTAATTCAACTTCCCTGATTTTACATTCTTATTAGTACTAAGACTAACTACAGATTTGTATGTATTCAGTGTCATATTGGTTATGTTAGTATCTAAAATATTGTATGCTAACAATTTAGCACGAATATATTTTTTTTTTTTTACTGAGATAAACAGTATCGTTTGTCATAAAACTATTACTAATAAAATTATTAGTATCAAAAAATAAAACATCACTATGACGACATGTCATGTTGTAAAATAACATATTAAAATTGTAAATTCTACTATTTTCTTTTGCATTAAAAGACTTTGAGTAAGGGAAGGCACATAGAATTAGTTTCCCTAGTCCAGATTCTACTTTTCCTAATAGGCAATCTACAAGTCTAATTAAATCCCAGCTCTTAACACCTCTAGTGTTGCCTAATTATAGTATTAATGTGGTGTTATAGTCAAAACTATCATTTAATATACTATCAATAATCTTATAATATATATGTGTTAAGGTAGCAATTATTACTAAGATAATGTCCGGGTAATAGGTCATTGAGTGAGATACCCACCCCTGTTCCTATTGCATCTGAGTATATTATGGCTTTTTTGCGTTTTAGATCATTGTTATATTGACTAACTGATACTAACTGACTTATATTGACATACTGAATATTTTTCTCATATTATTGAATATTGTTATCTGTATATTTCACAGTATATTTAATGTTCACACCTGAAACATTGAACTTAACTGCAATAAAATGAACTGTATTATCGACTTCATCTGATGATCAGCCGGGAGACGTATAGTGCTGCACAAAAGCCTCCCCCAAAGATCTCCACGATGATCGGTCCCTGCCCTCATTCAACGTAATCCGGCGACCTTGACCAGATTCCATCTTGTGGGGGACCTACCAACACTGCATCTTCCGGTACGTCGCCATTCTGGGACTTAGCTGCCCCACCGGCCACCTGTCCCTCGAACTATGTGCCCTGCCCACTGCCACTTCAGTTTCGCAACCGTTTCTATAATATAATAATTGACTTGTAAATTTTGAATTAGGAGAATTGATTTATTAATATTTAGAGGTTAATTAACTAAAAAATAATCTAGTGTTAAAATCATCTCATTGTTAAAATTCAAATGTCAATAATAGCTAATGACATAATTGTTCGATGTCTAGTTGTAATATCCGACGTTAATGAGTTTTAATTAAATTAGTTTTAATTTTAAACACGGGGTTCTTTTTAGCACCTAATCATAATTATTAAACAGACAGTAATTACTCGATAATTGGAAATTTCCAAGTTCCATTTAGCTAATTGAACAAAATACACAATATAAGGTGAAATCAAAAAAATAAAAATCATTCATCAGTGGTTCTCTAATAACGAAGCACCATCAAAAATATTTTAACACTATGAAGTACATTGTAAGATTTCGTTCCAATTTAAGTGATTTTCAATTAATATGTATATTATGTAAAGTTTACATCAGTTACACTGCAGTATAATATGACATTATTTTTTTGCAGGCTTTCATTTGCATCTGTTGCATCGTTGCACTCGACGCAAAACCACTAGGTTTGGGTGGTATGGGACTCGCACCTGGCATGGGAATGGGGTTGGGGGGAATGGGCAGATACTCTAACGGCGGAGGATATGGTCGACAATATTATGGCGGCGGGGCGAGTGGTATGGGAAACCAAGGTTACGGAGTGTCAGGGGCTGGAGGATATCACGATGTAGGAGGACACAACCACAGAGCTCTATCTGTAAGAATTTATAATTTTTTAATAATTATATGGAATATTTCTCATTTAAACTTCTACATCAAATCATTTATATAATTCATCGCATTTCAGATAAATCAAGCGGAAGATTCAGGCTTCCACAATATGGGTGGCGGTTCAGTGATGAACAATGGAGGATACGCGGGGAATGGGTACAACGGATATCAACGCGGTGGATCAGAATTTGGAAACGGTTTTGGTAGCGGAATGCAAGGGATGATATTGTAACAATAAACTTACTTGTAAAATTTTGTAAATAGACTGAATAAATGATGTAATCCAAAGTTATGTGTTGTTTTTAAATATACATATCCAAGCCGTTGGCTTATAATTACTACCTTTATATTAAGGCAAATGTATTAATTATTTGTTATTGATACCGCAACATTAATCATAACAGTCCATTACATACACACAATAGGTAACTGTTTCGTAAAAATATTATCGTATGCCTAATATCGGCTATCCTACCTATACCCACAATACTTATACTTGAAATTATATTATTAAAAGTCTCTGATCATGATATTTCATTTGCTACTGATACGGGATAGTTTATGATAAAAATTTTCAAATAAGTAGGTATATTTTGTACATCATATTTTCATAATTTTTTAAAACTTTATCTCAAGGTTTAGCAATTTTAAGCCTATTGTGTGTGTATAATGAAATTCTGTAGAAGAACCATATTTGAGAAAAAACGCATAAATTATTATTTAAGTACAAATTGTATGAAATGATTATTATGATTAATAATAAGTGTTTGCAATGCAAACCTCAGAATAAATTATGTTGCGTTTGATTACGTGTCTGAATGTTATAAATATTGCATAAAACAACCACAGAGGGTATCGACAGTATCAAATATAAAATAATTAAAAATATTGAAACGCTTTTTCTATTGGATTAGTAAATTTCCTTGGAATACTAACATTTAAAAGTAATAGCATAAATTAATACAACGAATAAGCATCTCCTTCTATAACATATCATTCAGCAGTTAATAAGTAATAATTTAATTCCTAAAAATAATAATAATTATAGCACTTACATATTTTTTCACATTCACACTCATACCTTGTCACAAGGAGCAATCTTCCCCGCCATAACTATTAGATGAGATGTTCAGTTAATTATATATTTTCAATAAAAATAAATACTTTTATTAACAGTTATTGTTTAAAAACACTCCTTACAAAACAAACTGAACCTGTCATTAATCAGACAATCATATCATACAGCTTAATCTGATATATAAGGTGTAAACCCAACCCAAAAGACAAAACTGGCTATTTAGAGAAAAGTCTTAGCTGTAAACACGTTCTGTACGAGACTAGATCATCACTTTGATGGGTACATCATTATTGATATTGAAATGATTATTGATTGTTATTGATATTATATCCTACTAATATTATAAATGTGAAAGTTTGTATGTCTGGATGTATGTTTGAACTTCTTTAACGCAAAATCTACTGAATAGATTTTGATGAAACTTTATAATAATATAGCTTACACACCAGAATAAAATATAGGCTATAATTTATAAAAATATTGTGTGAATTATCTATACATTTAAATAAAATTGGAGTGTCTGTTTGTAATATTAAAATAACTGTTTTTTTACTAAGTGTATATTATGAATACATATACGGTACATACACCAAAATAACATTTTTTTACAATTTTTGTCTGTCGGTCTGTCTGTCTATTTGTTCCGGCTAATCCGGCGACTTTTATTGGCAGGTAGCTGATGTAATAAGGAGTAACTTAGGCTATGTTTATTTTTATAAAAATAAGCAATATCCAAGAAACGGTCTAACTCTAAAATAAATTTATATGGCAAAACAACGTTTGCCGGGTCAGCTAGTAATTATATAAGTTATCTGTTTGTTACCTTCATAAATTAAGTATTTGTAATTTTAAATTCCAGTAAAAAGTGTTTTGTAATACCTGTTATATATATAGGCGATATCTGTTGAAAAACATGTTACTACTGTTATAACTTGTATTTCTAGGTTTAAATGTGCATTGGAAACATACAACTGTAAAATTATGACAATAATGAAATTTCATAAATTATAATATTATTATACAATTAAATGTTAATTGTCGTTTTCATCGAAAGTCTGTTTTTCAGATCTGTTGTTGTTTCGTTTCTAACCATAACTGACATACTGCATGAAATATTGACAATTGTCTTTATTATTACACCATCATCCCTTGCATCCCACAGCCAAGACCATGCCCGAAAGCCGATTCACCATTCCCATATCCAATGTATCCACCGCCGGAATATCCACCATTGTTCATCGCGGAACCACCGCTGACGTTACTTAAGTCTGAAGAATCCGCTTGATTTATCTGTAACCATACACTTGTTTGTAACATGGTGTGTTGTATTATAAAGTACAGTTAAATTATATGTTCTTAATTAATTAATATGCATTCTTACAGATAAAATTCGATTGTTGTGAGCACCAGAATTGTGAAATCCTCCGGTTCCTGAAGATCCAAAGCCTTAGTTTCCCATTCTACTTGCACCGCCGCCATATTGTTGTCCACCGTTAGAGAATACACCCATTCCACCTAAGCCCATTCCCATCCCAGGTGCAAAACCCATCCCACCGAGACCCATTCCAAAGGGTTTTGCTTCAAATGCAGCAATACAACAAAGACAGATAAATATAGGTAAATTATACGTCACCATTATATAAATTTTTTCTAATAATTTATTTAAATGAGGGGGATTATATTATTATGATACCTACAGCTAATTATTATAAAATTTAAGGAACTGTATTTTTGTTTTGAATTATGAAGGTACCAAAATTGTAACGTCCCTAAATAATTTATTTTTTACATATTATAGTTAGGTAGTTAAAATCAAAGTCTTACATAGACTCTAGAGTACACGTCTAGCGACACTGAAAAATAAGTAGGGACTTAGGTATCTAAAAACTTCATTTCGACAAAGACCATTTCTGAATATTTAAATAAAACACTTTATAATGGATCAAAACACGTGTAATTATACTTTACTTTATATTAGGTTTTTGCGTAAAATTTAAATATTTTATTATTATTTTTTTTTAACCCAACGATGTGTGACCATTGCAGAGCACGTTTTCAGAGGGCCTCAGGTTGACAGGAGCCTAGAATAATATTTGCTTTAGTTATCAATGGGAAATTTAGCGCCATTTGTTGCCTCGGAGGTGAAATTAAGTTGACATAAACTTTTTCGTTTTTTGAAATTAATAAGTTCGTAACTACAACTTCACTTTTTTATGGTTATGTCTACTATGGTTCCGAAGCGAAATCCGACCGCACTATTCGGATCCAAAGTACTTTGGTAATACGAATTAATTTGAGGTTCGTCGTTCCGTCGTTTCGGAATTGTATTGTACGCGCGGCTGGCGGAAGGATTGTGGGTTCTTAAAAAAATATATCCATGAGGACTGAGGCAGGACTCTAACTGAAACCTAAATGACAGAATTTGATTTAGGTACGTACTTACTTATTGCACTGAACTGCCCAACTATTTTCCTAACTGTCCATTTCAATATCTATATCTGCACCACCCGAGTGCTTTTTATTGACCACTATTATTTTGATTACAATAGTTATAGATCAATAGATCATCATGTTTTTTTTACTCTGCTTTACCAACCACTGAAAAATAAAACTACTGTGCGTAAAACTTTTTAAATACTCATAATAAACTCTTTAATGTTTTAATAGTAATTTAAATAAATAAATTGAAGCCCATTCATTAGTCAGTTGTAATTATAATATTATTGCGTTCATTATGAATGGGTTTATTGATTAAACTATGGGGACACGGATTTCCCCAGCCCTATTACGCTAATTGAAGTTTCTTTTAGAATATAAAGTGCGATCAAAATAGTTAAGGTCATTCACTAGTTTATTTTCAGCACTGACACAACGACAATCAAACAGTACCAAAATGAAGTACAATGTAATATTTCGTTCCTTTTTAAGTGATTTTGGTTAAGGCTATAAAAATATTTCAAATAGCTTCACTACAAAAACATGGTATTTCATTGTTTTGCAGGCCTTCGCTTGCATCTGTTGCATTGTTGCACTCGACGCAAAACCTTTTGGCATGGGTGAAATGGGACTCGGCCCAGGCATGGGAATGGGGTTGGGGGGAATGGGTAGATACTCTAACGGCGGAGGATATGGTCGAGAATATTATGGCGGCGGGGCGAGTGGAATGGGAAACCAAGGTTACGGAACGTCAGGGGCTGGAGGATATCACGATGTAGGAGGACACAACCACAGAGCTCTATCTGTAAGACTTTATATTATTATAATAATTATATTGAATATTTCTCATATCTATATATAAATAAGAGATTTCCACCGATATTTGACTCATCACGATATCTCTGGAACCATAAGGCGTAGAGACTTGAAATTTGGTAGAAATATTCCTTTCGCCGAGCAGAGGTCAGCTAAGAATTTTACGAAATTCCACCCCCAAGTGTTTTTTTTTATTACGAACAGAACAACGTCTTTTGTCGAGGCAGCTAGTAATCTTATATATCAAATAATTTATATAATTCATTCCATTTCAGATAAATCAAGCGGAAGATTCAGGCTTTCACAATGTGGGCGGCGGTTCAGCGATGAACAATGGAGGATACGCGGGGAATGGGTACAACGGATATCAACGCGGTGGATCAGAATTTGGAAACGGTTTTGGCAGCGGAATGCAAGGCATGATGGTGTAATAAATAAACCACAATTGGAGATATTTTATATAGACAATGCTAATAAAACAATGTGAAAACTAGATTTATCTTTAATAAATTACATAATCCAGTACTAATTGTCGTTTTTAAAATACTTTCCACACCATTATGTCGTATTTTATTTCTCTAATAGTGTTCAGAACATATACCTGTGTCGACTCTAGCGCTAACGCGTTCTGCAATCTTAGTCTGGATACTTATGGGTCTATTACTTGCTATATCCTCCCAGTAAAGCCAATCTATCTAAGAATTCTCAGAAACTCGTTAGTTATAAAAAATTTAATTCAGGAGTATTTTGATTTTTTTTAACATGCATTTAATAATTCTTAAATGCCTATGAGATACTGGCAAAAAAAATTATAATATTTTATTCTCATGTCAATGATATTTTTATTAACACTTAAAAAGGTAAATGTAAAAGATAGTAGTAACATAATCTAAATAGGTTTGTAAATTACAAACACATAAAACACAGTTATTAATCAATATATCTATCTATATAATAATATCAAGCACTCTTGTCTCCTCCACCAATGTTGCTGAGTCACTTCTTTTGGAAAATGTTAAGGAATGTAAACAAAATTTCAAATTCAGTGTTTTTAGCCCACTAGAAATAATTAAAAGTTTCAGATCTTTAGAAATGATAAAAACTGCTGATATATGGGGCATATCTGTAAAAAAAATAAGTTCAGTTATTGACGTCATAGCACTATATCTAGCACTAGTTTTTAATAGCCGTATTGAACATGGCTTGTTTCCTTGACCTTCTGAAATGTAGTAAAATTACACCAATATTAAAATCGGGACTCACTTCTGACCCGAATAACTATCGCCCTGTTTCAGTGTTGCAGACCCTAACTAAAATTTAAAAAAAAAATATTTAAGCCAAATGCTTACTCACTTTAACACCTATAAGTTACTTCATATAAAACAATTTGGCGTTACTAGGGGATGCTCGACTACGTATGCTGGTGTTGAACTCATCAGGAATATTTTTGAGGCCTGGGAGGACTCACTGAATGCACTTGGTATCTTCTGTGATTTATCTAAGGCTTTTGATTGTGTTGAACATTCAACGCTGGTCAGGAAGCTATGTCACTATGGTATAAGAGGATCTGCGCTCGATCTTCTGATCTCATATTTAAATAATAGGATTCAGAGGGTCGATGTGAATGGCAGGAGATCTCCTGGGACTTCTCTCGGTATGGGGGTACCACAAGGGACTATTCTTGGACCCTTCTTCTTCCTAATTTATATAAATGATATACCTAACCTTGTGGATAAAAAACACAAGCTGGTATTGTTTGCGGATGACACTTCACTTGTATTTAAAATGAAACGAAGCCAAGTTTTATATGACGAAGTAAACAATGCTCTATCTGACATCGTGTACTAGTTTAGCGCCAATAACTTATTGTTAAATAGTCATAAAACCAAATATATTAAATTTAAAGCGACAAATGTCAAAAATTTAGATGCGAATATTTTATTAAATGGAGAGGTGGTAAAACCAGTGGAATCTGCTGTATTTCTTGGCATTACTCTTGATTCCAAATTGCAATGGGGCCCCCATATTGAAGGATTGGCGAATAGGCTTAGTTCTGCAGCATACGTCGTTAAAAAAATTAGACGGTTAACTGACATAGATACGGCGCGACTAGTATACTTTAGTTATTTTCATAGTATTATGTCCTATGGTATATTGTTATGGGGCAGTGAGGCCGATATTAATACCATCTTTCTACTGCAAAAGAGGGCTATTCGCGCAATTTATAACCTAGGTCCTAGAATCATTAAGAGAAAAATTTAAATGAATAAATATTTTGACTGTTGCTTCTCAATACATTTTTGATAATTTTCTGTATGCACATAAGCACATTGAGGAATTTTCTAGAAACTATGACATTCATAATGTTAACACGAGGAACAAACATACGCTTGTTATGCCTACTACTCGGTTGGGTCGAGTTAGTAAGTCTTTTGTTGAGCGATGTATATGCTTCTACAATATGATCCCAGAAAATGTACAAAACAAATGTGTTACGTAATTTAAAAGAATTGTTAAAAAACTTTTGTGTGGGAAGGGTTACTACAGCATAAACGATTTTCTTAATGACATCACGGACTGGGAATAAAGCGAACACCCTCAGGCTCTTTAATTATAAATATTTATTGTACGATATCACATCGTAATCCATATTTTTATATAAAAAAAAGCCCGCTGAGTTTCTTGCGCCCATTCTTCTCAGGTCTGAGGCGGTCTCTTTTGAATGGGTGGTTTTTGACGTTCAATAAGTGATTTTGAATCCTATTTTGAATAAAAATATTTGAATTTGAATATTCACATAATATACTATACTTATTTATTTTTAAATTTTTGAATTAAATTAAATTTGCAATAATAAAGAAAGAAGTTCAAAACACCACATTTTTTTCTTTCCTTTACATAATAATATAGTTGTAAAAATGTTGCCACACTTGGCATTACAATCTAGCCTTAACTTAGAGTAATGGGGGGAGTCCGGGAGAGTATACCCGCCTTCGACTAAAATACTCATAAATTTTTATTTACTTACAAATCGCTATTTTACATAAGTTTTAATCTTAAGCTGCATTATTTAGCTACATTTTATCTTAATAAAGTTTGACTCATCATTAATAGTTTAAGAGTAATTTAACGTTGTATACCAAAGTGAGATTCGGCTAATATCTCCCGCCTGAAACTTTACCCGGGTTTAAAAAAAGGGAAAATACTAAAAAAACAAAATTGAATCTACATCACCTCCTTTTCGTAATTGGAGCAATTAGGACAAATAAACTGTTCTTTATCATCTATGGAGACTCCAACGCAAATTTCATAGACATATTTGCCACAAAAAGCACTAATTCTCATGTCCATAACTTTTTCTTGTCCGAACATATGAATCAAAATCAATCACTGTCATTTGACTAGTCTGGATATCCAGATCTTGAGATTGTAGAAGCTGCCTCTTCTGATTGTTTGAATATTACAATTGCTTGCTCCGAATCCTCCTTAGTCAAAATTGATAGTGATGAAGCATAAAAACCTTCATCTGTAAAGATGTCGGCTAAAAGCCTGCGACATAATTGTACTTACAAATGGCTATATTGTAGATCTTAACAGTTCGTACTGGGTTTTTAACCACCCAATTATTGATGGCTGAATTATATCTAGCCTTGCGAGGTGAATAAATGTCAACATCTAATGGCTTTAAATTAATTCTGCGCAGGGGGTTGGCTGCAGCAAAATCCATTTAAATCTGCGTATTTGAACAACTTGAACTCCTTTGAGTTTTCTAAGAAATCAGAAACATTTTTTTCTACTAGTATTAAAATTGGTTGATCTAGATAAGTTGGTTGCTTCTGGGGTTCTTAAACTTAGTTCAGAGTTTCTTGTCTTAAATCCTCTGAACCAGTCATTCCGTGCGCAGTTGTTGAAAGTTGAATTATATGAAAATAAATATTATTGCGGGAGAAGGGGAGAGATAACCCTGGGTAAAGTCTCCTCCCGACGGCAGGATAATGTCTCCCACCCCGTGCCAAGCTGTCCTTTAGTACATTTTTATAAAAAACTATGACAAATAAGTAAAACATGCCTGTCCTAAATGTTACTAAGATAATTACAATTACAGTGTATATAAATGACATGCTGGAGTCTATTCACAGTAAGCAGCAGAAATCGAATATCGAAAATTGAAAAAAAAAATAAACAAACCGAGCACGACATTGTATCGTCACTACTCACTCCTAAATCAAACTGCCGATAGCAACGGCATCGCGTTAGCGAGATGTGAGCCGTCTAAGGAGTCTAAGAAGTGTGGTAATGTCGCAAAATCTAGTTCCACAAAGATTTTATGACCAGTGGCTATTGTCTCCGACCTGCTAAACTCTCCCGGACTCCCCCTAAGTAATTCTACTCTAACTTAAACTGCTAGATAGATTAAACTAAGAATGTCTCCATTACCACCGTGTCATCCTAGAAGCCAGTACATATTTAAAAAAAAATAAGAATTGCGACGTGACGTGCACACCACAGTGTACATCACGTATCATCATCTACAAGGCTTAGAATATTAATACTATATTCTAAGCTAGGAGGCATTAATCGTTTTCTTCGGGTTTTTGATGAACGTCTTACAATATTTTCTTGGAAGGTTTAAAATATTAAATCGTAATCACATAGTCGATTTAATCCCAATTAGTATACAAAGGTACTTACTTCTTAACGATCATTTAACTAATCGAAGTTTCAATTAACATAGAGTATATATATCATTATCACGAAACAAAATCCTTATTTAATTGGGTTCTTCCTCGGTCAATCACAACTTAAAATGAATTGTATAAAAATTGTAATAAATGATTCTGTTTTTCTATATTTCAATTACTTAACAGTGAAACTAAAGTATGTTTAAAGTGTGGTGTATTTTTACAGGTACTCGTTTGTCTTTGGTGCATTGTTGCGATTGAATCAAAACCGATTGATATAGATGGAATCGGCCTTGGAGGAATGGGATCGCGTCTGTTAGGAATGGGCTCAAATCTTGTAGGAATGGGGTCAGGCCTCGGTGGAATGGGCTCAGGTTTGGGCGGTATGGGCCCCGGTATCGGTGGTATGGGCCCCGGTCTCGGTGGGATGGGCTCCGGTCTCGGTGGTATGGGTTCCAGTCTCGGAGGATTGGGATCAGGTCAAGGGCTACAAAACATCATTGGTGCTGGCCTTCAGACTATGCTACCTGTGCTAGGAATGGGTTTGCGTGGACTCGGCGGAGGATATAACGGTTATCAGAATGGTGGATTGGGTATTGGGAATGGACTCGACAACGGAATGCAAGGGGTAATGATGTAAAATCATAATTTACCAAACATTTAAAATTAAAACAATTTTTTTTTATTAATAATTGTGATATTTCATTTCCCATTAATTATTTCACAGGCAGACAGACATTTTTGTAACTACATAAGTTCTGTTATAAATAAAAATGCATTTTTAAATAACGTTATCTTATTTAAACATATTAATATGTAATTATTTATTGAAATCTCAGCATTGTGAATAAATAGAATTCCTTACCTTTAATCTATGCCTTTAAATCTCCATAGATTGAACGCACTGCTTCCGTGGTAATTTTAGTCATTGCATTTTATTTTATAGATTTGATATATTGATGTACATATGAAATTGGCGTTTTGTCGTCATAGCCACTTTGATCTCAAATACTATCTCTTTGGTTTTTTTAGCGGAGAAGACGAGCAGGACGATTAGTTGATGGTATTTGATACGCCCTGCCCATTACATTGCAGTACCGTTCAGGATTCTTGAAATACACAAAAATTCTGAACGGCAATACAATAGCGCTCGGCAAACCAAAGTTGATAATGAATAATTGAAGGCTATTGTGGAAGCGGATCCATTACAAACCACATCCGAGTTAGCTGCAGGCTGCGGTGTTAGTGATAAAACTGTTTTAATGCACTTGAAGCAAATTGGGTAGGAAAACTAGCTTGAAAGGTGGGTAAACGGTTTGTTTCACTCAATTAAGAGGTACCTTAGGCGCTTAATCTGCTGCGTTACATTACTCAACCGGCACGATAGTGAAGGAATTTTAAATCGAATGTGATGAAAAGTAGATCATGTACGATAATCGGAAACGCTCATCGCAATGGCTGAACCCTGGCGAGCCAGTCAAATCCTGCCTCAAGCGAAAATTTACTCAAAAAAGTTACTTGTGAGCGTTTGGTGGACTAGTGCCTGTCTCGTTCACTACAGCTTTCTTAAATCTGGCCAGACAATTACGGCAGATGTTTATTGTCAAGAACTGCAAACCATGATGAATAAGCTAGCTGCTAAACAACCGAGGCTAGTCAATCGCTCTAGGACTCACTGCTGCTTCAGGACAACGCAAGACCACACACTGTACAACGGACTGCTTCCAAATTAGAGGAGCTTCAATTGGAATGTCTAAGACATCCACCGTACTCCCCTGACCTTACTCCAACAGATTACCATTTTTTTCGAAAGGAGAATGGGACTTTTGGGCCTGATGTTAAGAAGTTGAAATATACTTTAAAAAAAGGGTATATTTTTCTGATGTAAAATACAAAAAACTTGCTCATTTTGCAATTTATAAACCGAAAAAACGTTAAAATAAAGAAAATCGATTAAAATGTAATCGAATGAATATTTAATCGAATTAAATAACATTAAGATCCAGTTGTTTTATTTAAATACTATTAGTTAGGTGCATATTTTATGTTCGAATGACCATATTATTTTCTCCGGAAAACACAGAACCGAGCAATTATTTTATTATTAATAAATCGATAAATAATCGATGACAAATCGATACTAGTGAAATCCTTGTTCCTCAACGCTAACTACACTGTGACAATGACAGTCTGACAGATCATTTCGTTTCTTCGTCATTGTCACTTCATTTCTTGTTGTATTAGTGTTGTACCTATAGTTTAAGACATAACCACATTTTTATATCTTCGATTACTCAGCTTTTTTCATCTTGTGGGCCCAGGAGTGCAAGGAAGCGTTTCAATCTCCTTTGGATAACTTCTTGTAAGGAAAAAAAATTATCTCCGATGGGGCCGTCCTAACCGCTTTCGATCGACGCGTTTATTCAAAAGACGTAGTCCCTGACTCATGGAAGTCGGCCCTTGTCCATCCGATCCAAAAAGAAGGAGACAGTTCGGATCCGGCAAACTACAGGCCTATTGCTATTACCTCCCTGCTCTCCAAAATCATTGAGAGCAAAATTAACCACCAGCTCAAGAGCTGATTAACTGGTGACCCTTTAGGTATACCAAGGTATACCTAAAGGGTCACCAGTTGATCAACGACCGGCAGTATTGCTTTCACCATGGTCGGTCGGCAGGTGATCTTCTGGTATACCTAACACATAGATGGGCGGCGGATATTGAAAGCAAAGGGGAAGGCCTGGCAGTTGACCTGGATATAACGAAGGCCTTTGATCGGGTATGGCACAAGGCGCTCCTCTCAAAACTTCCATCATTTGGGCTTCCAGTGGAACTCCAGCTTCCTCACTGGGCGCAGCATACAGATCGTTGTCGACCGTTATTGCTCAAACCCGAAGCCCGTGCACGCAGGAGTGCCCCAAGGCTTTGTGCTATCTCCCACGCTGTTTTCTGCATATCAATATGTTGGACACCTCCAACATACATTGCTATGCAGACGACAGCACTGGTGATGCCGTACACACGGACCATGCTGGTCTCTCTCGGGAAATCGTCAACCAGTGCCGGGAGAAAATTGTGTCTTCTATCGATTCTCTCTTGAGAAGGTCGCGTTTACCACTAAAAAAAACCCCATTAGTCGTATCACCGCTCTTCGACAACACTTCCCTTAAAGCCTCGCCTAGTATCGGAATACTGGGTCTCGAAATCTCGAGCGATTGCCAATTCCGTGGCCATCTGGAGGGCAAAGCCAAATTGGCTTCGAAGAAGTTGGGCGTCATTAATAGAGCACGGCAATACTGCAAGCCGGCCCACATTCTAGCGCTTTACAAAGCCCAGGTCCGGGCACACATGGAGTATTGCTGTCATCTCTGGTCTGGTGCACCCCAGTATCAGCTCGATCCATTTGACCGCGTACAACGCAGAGCAGCTCGAATTGTCGGGGACCCAGAGCTCTGTGAACGGCTGGATCACGGCGTTGCGTAGAGACGTCGCTTCATTGTGTGTCTTCTACCGCATTTATCACGGGGAGTGTTCCGAAGATCTGTTTAAACTGATTCCTGCCGCCGAATTCCAACTTCGCACGACACGCCACAAGTTAGCATATCATCCCCACCATCTGGATGTGTGGCGGTCCTCCACAGTGCGGTTTTCAAAGAGCTTTCTTCCTCGTACTACAAAGCTGTGGAATGAGCTTCCTTGTGCGGTATTTCCCTGACGATACGACATGGGTACCTTAAAAAAAAGCGCGTACACCTTCCTTAAAGGCCGGCAACGATCCTGTGATTCCTCTGGTGTTACAAGAGACTGTGGGCGGCGGTGATCACTTAACACCAGATGACCCGTATGCTCATTTGTCCTCCTATTCCATAAAAAAAAAACATTTTATTGATTCCCGACTGAATGTTTTTTATTAGTATATGGTATCAATAAACTACCTATAACATTGTATAGGTTTGCCATTGCAAAAGTGCCTAAATAGCAATAGATGCACCCTTTTTTTCGCTTTGATTATTTTTTGTATATAAAAAAAATCGACTTTATGTTCCGACGATACAAAACGCCAATTTCATATGCTAGGACCTAATACAACGAATCTCAAAAGACCGAGCATATTTTTTCTACAACATTTAATAAATTCGCTCCGTGTTGGTTACAGTAATCAGGCGCTGTTAGTTCAAGTAAGTTCAAGAAATCTTCAGACCACTGTATCAAGTATTTATTTTAAGTAAGTAATATTTTATTTTATCTAAATGCATTTGTACACAAATTATTTTTTTGAAGCTATTTACTTACGTACCAATGTTATTATTCTTCAAAACTTACAAACATCAATATCATATTAATAACTTTTAAAATCTTCATAACTTTCCTCTATTTTGAGCAGTAAACTCATGTTTTATATGGTTTTTTAATGAAAATAAGGGACGAGACGAGCAGGACGTTCAGCTGCTGATAATTGATAAGCCCTACCCATTACAATGCAGTGCTGCTCAGGATTCTTGAAAATCTCAACAATTCTGAACGGCACTACAGTTGCGCTCGTCACCTTGAGACATAAGATGTTAAGTCTCATTTGCCCAGTAATTTCACTAGCTACGACGCCCTCAGACCGAAACATAGTAATGTTTGCACATTACTGCTTCACGGCAAAAATAGGCGCCGTTGTGGTACCTATAATCTAGCCGGCTTCCTGTGCAAAGGAGCCTCTCACTGGTAATGTGTTCACTGATTGTGACTTGTGTGAATTTTGGCGCTAATCATCAACAGTAGATAGTATGACAAGACTGCTTCCATGTTTTACGCGTTCTCTGATTTAGAGAGATAGCTTTAACTGGCTTTTGTACATTATTTTTACTATGTACATAGGTACCTTAACCACACCCTTCTGCATTCATTATAAAATTCATGCCATGTCAAATAAAACAAAATATACAGGTGTATACATATAACTTATAATTTATTTACACCATAGTACATACATTTTGTGACGGACAACATTGCATAAGCAAAGGTGGCTCAATATTCGAGACCAATCAATTATATTTGTCTTTTTATTTTATAAAAACATCACAAGTCTTGCAAGAAATTATCTTAACACACAGATATTCAACAAAAACTACCTTTGTATATAATATTTTTTAGATTCGTTGGAAAAATGTAATTTAACAATATATTATAATAAATCACTGTGTCATGGAGCTTTTTAATTATTTAAGAACGTACAGATAGGCTCGGATTCAAAAAACAAATGCGATTAATAACTCAAAAGTTTACCAAAGCGAGTCGTACTTGAGGTAACGTACGTTGTGTTCATAATTCACTTCAAAAAACGTCAAGTTGGAAACAGTTGTGAAAAAAGCAATAATATCTTAACAATTTAAGTATTTTTATTCTTGGATTAATTCAATTAAATTTGCAACCCAAATTTACGAACAATGCAGAAGTCGAACCAGCGACCTCTCGGACTCCGTCCAAGGGCTCTTCCACTTAGCCAACCGTTCGAGTGACGTATGGTCCGTAAATCTTGGTATGTTTTGGCAACACTCAGGTTGTGGCTCCAGGTGTAAGCAGGTTAAGATCCTGTAGATGGAGCCACAACTTGAAAGTTGAACAAGACATACCATGAATTACGAATCATATGCCACCAAGAACGGTTCAGGTCAGTGGAAGAGAGCTCGGACAAAACGCGAGAGGTCACCGGTTCGAGTCCCGCATCGTTCGTAAATTTTGGTTACAAATTTAATTCAATAATATCTCTGTCACGCATGAAAGCTTGGCTTCGTGCGAGAGATATGGGTCGGTTTTTCATGATGCATATGCAGGGCTACCGCTTCTGGATATTGTCATGTACTATACAAGGAAATATGTATGTTTGGTTAACAGCTTTAGTTAACTGACCTATACAATCACTAGGTACAGTAGTAGATACCCAAGTTTACTATCTTGAAGCGAACAAAGTCAGGAAGCGAACATTTAATTATTAATATACATTTTACTACCATAATTATTGAAAAATAAAACTTATAAACCGGTTTTGATTGAATTTTTACAGTTTGAAGACATATAAGCTATATACAGGTTGTAATCGATAAGTGTTACCAGGCGTTTATTCCTTAACTATAACAGATATCAAAAAACTTTAGACTAATATCAAAAGGACTTTCAAACGAGAAGTGTTCAAAATGTTGATATTACTAACTGTATGGAAGTGTTTAAGTGAAATAGTTACAGAATAATCTCCTGGTCACACTTAACACATCCTGTATAGGTACATTTTTGATGGTGGAAAGCACACAGGTTTGTGAGTAGAAAATCGCTCTTGATTCAATATAATTTCATTAAACAATTAATAATATACAATGCAAACCAAAGACAAAATACAGGCAAACGTAATATTTCCAATAAGAACCGATCAATGTAAATATTATTTACAATACATTCCATTTTACGATTATTTGTAAAAACAAAATACTTTATACACGTTTTGAAAGTATGGCTTGTTGAGTTAAATTTATCACTGGCTTCTAGATATATCTAGACAGTCAAAATTAAAACACCCTAGTAATTTGCTTTTAATTTTAAATAAAAAAACTGGCAATTTTTAAAAACTTTCATTGGTATCCTGGACAACAAAAACTGTGGAGAACAATCTGATATTTTAATATTATATTTATGATGGGATTGTTTGTATATACATTTTAACACTGGATTATACCGAAACATTACAAAACTACATGATTGATAAATTGAAGATTAAAGATATTATTTTTTTATTACAAATTCATTTTAAACAACGAAATATGTAGATCAAGAGAATTAAACTAATATTAATTCAACAACGTATTAAGGTAATATGAAACATTTTAAAATATAACACAACCATGTACATACTAATGAATCATTTAAACAATAACGTTCAACTTCCAAAAACAAGTTAGGGTGAGTTCATTTCGAAAACGAGAGATAAGGATTACACAGCCCAAATGACTATACAGTATTTATATAGTGAAATATGTTTAATCTCCAAAGATACTGTGATTTAATGCTATTAAACAATTTTTGAAGTGAAAACTACTTCATTCAACACCGTTGTGATTTGAAAGTAAATGAAACGAAAAAGCGCGACAGTAAAAAGAGACAGACACATAGATTCATAAGATTTAACGTGGGAGAGAATGTGATAGGAGGAATAATAGTGTTTTGGTACCAGGCGGTCATAGTTGTAGAAGAGATTGTCTTATGTATGACGGGAGTATACCTTAATATATTGTGACGTAATACTGGCGACACCAGGAGAACATAAATATAGTAGAGGTGTTAGTAATGTCTTTCATAGCGGTTAAAATCATGAGTCATCTTAGCAACATGTACCAGGACTTCATACGCAGTATAGAGGTTCATGGACAATGCAGGTTTCACTTCTGACATGTGTACTCTGTACGCACGCAATTTTAATTTTATTGGAATTATAGTCTATTGAGCTGTGTCACTCTGTTATAAAAATCCTTGAAAAATAATGCCAAATCACACAATGTATGGTAAAAGGTAAAAGATGCGGTACTGACAACAGTAGCATATACAACGTTAGTAACAATTCTATCCTATTTGTTCGGCTTAAGCTAAATCAACAATGCTGTCACTTTGTGAAGTAAACTGTTTGAGTTTGTGCTGTCACACTATGTTATAATCGATCTATCTCACAACTACTCGCTCAGATCAAATGGAACTTTCATGGGTCCATTGTGTGGATTGTAATCACTTGAATCAACTATTCATTTTTAAATTTCCAATATAATATTTACTATCAGTACACATTAACACAACTGAAAAGTCATATAATGGTTTCCGGCATTTAGAACAATAAGTAAATGCAATAATTTGATGAAAAATTGATAATAAATAAATATAAAGAACAAAACCACAATTAATTCATGAGTTAAGTTGCATTTGATGTGAAAGAATATAAACTAGGAATTATACGAAATTTAAACACTTAATACGAATCAGTCTAATTCTTAGAGCGACATAAGAGTCTTATATGTAAAGCTTATCTGAATGCCGTCATCGCAATGGAACAGTTCAGCAACATATTAAGGCCACTAAGTTTCGTTAGTTTTATCATGATTATCACAAAATAATTTTAAACAGGCATTTAAAAAAAATACTAATTTTTAATAAATACATACATACACTGTAAATGTATAGTGGTCAATATAATATAAAGATGTGTAGATGCTTTGAAATTGGAAATTTAAAAATATCAAAACATCCAATCTAAAAATGCCTGCATAAAACTATTCATGAAACCAGTCGAACCTTAAAAATAATTACGTTAATTTAACAGGTAATTTACAATAAATTTTCAACAAAAATATATAAAAAATATTCTAAATTAATATGGCGATTTTATACACTTCGAGAAATGAAATAGTTTATTATTCCGAAAGAAATGCAAAGGGTCACATATTATGTACAACATATAGTATAACGCCAAATGCTTCTATATATTAAAAGACATATAAAAATCACCAAAATAATGCACCTGCGCATATTAATTACTACATCCAATTTACTATTGGCCGTCAAGTAAAGCTTTGTGATCCAAAAATATTTTGAAGCTTATCACAATATACTTTAATAATAATCTGGCCAGTATTTTACACCAGACGTCTTATACTAAGCATTTAATGAGAGAATTGTTTCTATTGACTATATTACACTATTAGACACCGTTTAGAATAGTAATGTACATAATTACACGTTATTTACACAATATGACACATAAATACAGAAAGTGGGGAGTTATAGTCGAGTTTCCCACAGAATGAGGTGAGCGTCTTTGGGATTTGGATCAGCGGCAGGTACTGGCCTTTCTGATGCTTCTGCAGTCTGTCTCCAGTCCACATAGCCCCGACCTCCCATTATGGTAAGTATCGATCTCCGTGAAGAGCTGTCACCTACTATGTAATCAGCACCACGCAAACTTCTGGCTGCATTCTTATTGGCTGGGCGGCAATCAGAAGTGGGAGCATTAGCTGAGTCAGGTCTGGGAATGGAGCGCTCGGAAGCACTAGATTTTCCCGATGAGGAATCAGGCGTTGAAGCGCCCAATGGCGCTAAGCTTGCTGCTCCAGATGCGCCTGAACTAGTTCTGGACACTCCTCGTAATGCCATAGATTCTTCACTCCCTGATGACGTGCAAAGACTGGAAGCTCTTGAATCCACGGACCAGCTGGATAGATCTAAACTTCTTGGCCTTCCAGCTCTCATTCGTAGTCGTCGGTCGAGAGTGCTCACACGAAATGGAATAGCAGCCAGCTCAGGATCACTCCTCCGAAGTGTCTCACCACCGGATCCATTCACATCAGCTTCACCGACACAGTCTTTCACAAACATTAGGTCACCGAACAGTCCATAGACATCACACGCGTTGAGATTAGCGCACTTTGGAAGCGTCTTACTCAAGCGCACGTCGCCTGGTTTCTTCCTTCTGATGACAGCAGATTGAACCCGTTGTGGTCGATACGGAGACAGCTCCTCAGATATCCTTCGTTCTAGCTTGTGTTTTTCATCGTCTTTGCCATCTTCCTCCTTAAATTCTTGGCCGGATTCAGCCAAAGCTCGTGCGTTCGATAAATTTCTCCGGACAACATTAACGTCAACGTCTTTGGAATCTGGATTCAGGGGTAGAAGAAAGGTGACTGGGCCGGCGTGAGCATGATAGGACACAGCAATGTGTCCACCTATAAGAGGCAATCCTTCTAATTTGGGCAGCGGAACGGTCACACTGACCCCAGCTGTTGTACCAACCCATAACAAACCCTGAACAGCTAGTAAAGCTGAAATATGTGCTGGTTTACTGCCCTCCCTGGCTCCAATTGTTTTGGCAACATCAGCAGCAATGTCGATGTTCTGTAAATGCTCCAATGTCTCTGTGTGATACAGGCTTACAAATGTTGAATCAGAGAATGCTGCCCAGAGACCTACGCCGGAGTGGGCTAAGTATTTGACTATTCTGTCGTCTTCCCCCTTAAGTTCCAAAATGCGCATTATTTCAGCTGTCAGTGCGTTTATTGCGAAGACCCGTTTCGCGCAAGCCGCGTATATTATTCCATCCACTGGAAGAATACAATGAATGGGTTTGTCTCCTAATTCAATAGCCAAAGGTTCCTGTAAGGCCCAGGAGTCGTCATGATTTCTTCTAAATACGGAGACTCTTCCGTTGGAAAGGCCTACGAACATAGAGTCACAATGATACTTGATTTGAGTGACAGCTGCCACAGTGGGTACCTCGGTCAATTTCTCTTGCTTCTCTGGCTCGATACCAGAGAATATGATAATTTTCTTGTCTTCAGTGCCGAGCCATACTGTGTCTCCACACAGTGTGGTCACTTGTCGAACTCCTCTAGCATGTTCTATCGAGGTTACCTGCAATACAATAATTTATACTAAATAACAACTAAAAAATACATCAAGCAGATTCTCACGATTTCAGATTAAATAGGTTTTGATAAGGTTTTTAAAATTAGTAACATTTATTTATCACATGCAACTGAAGTTTTTAGGAGTCAAAAGTGTAACTATGCGTATTGTTCCCAGCATAAGAAAGGTGTTGTAATAGTTATTTATGCAACTGTTGTGTAATAAGGGGTATTAAAACACGAATCTGGATTTATCTCACGAGGGGAAGCCAAGTGTGATAATAGTATCACATGAGTGTTTTAATAACTAATTATCAACAGTTGCATACAAGACTATATCTACACCCAGAATATGAATCCTCTAAAAGATTCTGAAACAGTTAGCTTACTGCTAACATTAAAACAGCCAGTCCTAGTAGTAATAAAACCCATCACTGATTATATACAAATAAACTAAGTATTAAGAAAGAATTATTTATTTTTAGTAGTAATTTATATAGTGCAATTATTAAAATTCACTTGAACATTATGTTCTTTTGCAGCGTTTATAATATCCGGCGGTGTGCTGTCAAAACTTGAATCGCTCATTTTTCAACAAAAATGGCGAGTATTCGAAAAACCTACATTTTTTTTTACAGCGCGCGGCGTTCTGGTGGCGTGGAACGCGTGTTCTTTTTTTGAAATTCATACAGATACCACGTATCGAGCAATAAGAATGTGGCTGTCTGTTGAAACTCTTTGCGCATGAAGGGATCGAAAAAAAAGGAGTGTTGCAATAAAATTCAGTACATTACAACACTCGTTTGGACGATGTAATGGTTATTAGGACATTGGGTGTTTTAATGTTGGCAATAAGTTTCAGAATCTTCAATAGAGGATTTAATGGGTGTAGATTAATACTAAAACAATAATATAAGGCGTATAACATATTAATATTTACCCTAATGTCAGGCAGGTCCAGCGTTACAAGCGTCTTGAGCGAGGCGGCTCTGTGCGTGAGCACGGCCACGTGGCTGCCGGCCGCGCCGTTGGAGCTCACCCACAGCACGGAGCGTGCGCGACGCCGCGTGCCACCTGCGCGCGTGCACCCGCTCGTCGTGTAGAAACACCCGCAACGAACCTGAATAACCAAAATAGTCACTTTTTTATGATAATAAGGGACGAGACGAGCAAGACGTTCAGCTGATGGTAATTGAAACGCCATGCCCATTACAATGCAGTGCCGCTTATGATTCTCAGAAAACCCAAAAATTCTGAGCGGCACCACAGTTGCGCTCGTCACCTTGAGACATAAGATGTTAAGCCTCATTTGCCCAGTAATTTCGCTAGCTACGGCGCCCTTCAGACCGAAACACAGTAATGCTTACACATTACTGCTTCACGGCATAAATAGGCGCCATTGTGGTACCTTTTTGTACTGGCACAGTTAGCTGAGAATTAAGCGATTTTGAGGTTATGATAATGTATCGCTGGAAATATTCTTCTTCTTGAGGTGCCATCTCCTACCGGAGGTCGGCAATCATTAGTGCTATTTTTATCTTTGACACAGCAGCTCGGAACAGGGATCCTGTGTTAAGGTTGAACCATGTCCGGATTCTTAAGCCACGAAGTACGCCTTCTTCCGGGTGGACGCTTTCCATGGATTTTCCCTTGCATGATGAGTTGGAACAGGTCGTATTTTTTTATTACGCATTATGTTACCAAAGTATTGCAGCTTGCGTTTCTTGATAGTATTCAAGATCTACCTTGTTGTTCATCCTGTTGCGTCAGTACGGTTTGCAGTTTCATTTCAGTTAGGTACATGAGATATTTGCGTGATTTGTTTTTGAGGTTTACATTGATACGTTTTGATAATAGTTCTGTAGTTTGTTGGTCTGTGTCGTTATAATATTACTACTAGAAAAAAACTTTTTAAAATAATAATCAGCATCACAACATAACATTTACATCAATTTAAAATACTGAAAAAATAAATCGTTGTTTATTTATTAATAATACCCTAGTGATTATTATTATTATTATTTGAAGAGGGTGGCTATTTCCTGGTCCTAAAAGGTTCCTAGTAACACCGCGTCCAGAATTGGACTATTGTGTTCGCCACTCATACTAAAGCTCATCGTCAAGCCCTACCGCCTTTACGAACCGCAGTAGTTCCTTGACGCGAGTGTTGCAAACACTATCTGGTGGTACGAAGTAGTTGCCAAAGATTGTGTTACGCTTATGCATTAGTGGGCCGCAGTCGCAGAGTAGATGAATAGGCGTTTCATCATCCTCAAGGCAGAACCTGCAAGCCTTGTCGCTTCTGATGCCGACCACACTGAGGTGCTTGTTTAGGCGACAGTGCCCGGTTAGCATCCTAGTGAGTATGCATAGATTTTTCCTGTTCAATGATAGGGCTTCATTCGCATAGCTACTGTTGAATGCCCTTATCAGTGCTTTAGAGTGTTTTAAACCTGAAGAGTTGTTCCAGCGTTTAAGTGCTTCTTGTTTACATTGGTTACTCAGGGTGTGTCGGATGGCGCTCTTTGGCAGTCCACAAATGGGTTCCGGACCATATCGGACTGCTTTAGCCCTCTCGCGAGCTCATCGGCCATTTCATTGCCTATGATTCCCACGGCGTGCCCTGGGACCCATCTGAGAATCACTCTGTTTTTCATGCCTAATGAATTCAGGCATTCGACGCAATTATTGACTAACTTAGACGACGTCAAGTCAGCGTCTAAAGCCAACAATGCTGCCTGACTATCAGAGTGAATGTATATGTTATGATTGAAGTAGCCTTTTTGGATATTGGTTTCCGCGCATTCCAGGATGGCGTACACCTCTGCTTGAAATATGGAGGTAAAGCTTCCCAGGTTTGTACTGGATTTAAACCTGGGGCGTTCTCCATAGACCCCACAGCCGACTTCATTTTCCATTTTGGACCCATCCGTGAACCACATGAGGCTCCCGTCCTTCCACGTGACTTTGTTGTTCATCCAGTCGTCCCTGGAAGGTAGTTCCACGATATAGTGTTTAACAGAGATTAATTGTGGAATCATCTGATCAGGTAACATGCCTAATATGTGGTCTCGCAGAACTGAGTCCTCTAAGGTCCTAAGCGTTTGCGACATCCAGTTACATGAACCCCCCTGGGCGATTGCCCTCAGCATGCTTGCCTTCGCCTCTTGCTGTATGAACAGTGGAAGAGGCGGTAGGTTTAGCATTGCTTCAATGGCCGCACCAGGAGAAGACGTCATGGCTCCGGTTACCAACATACAGGCAAGTCTCTGCAGGCTATTTAGTCTGTCTGCAGTTGTTTTCTGGTTGGCTTTGTTCCACCACACAATGGAGGCGTATGTGATTGTTGGTCTCACAATTGCTTTGAATAGCCATAGGAGGATCTTGGGGCGCATTCCCCAATGTCTCCCTACCAGACGTCGACATACACCCAAGGTTGTTTTAGCCTTTTTCACGGCTTTGTCGATGTGAGAATTCCATGTGAGTTTCTGGTCGAATGTGACTCCCAGATACTTAACCTCAGCTGAGAATTCCAAAGTAGAGCCGTTCAAGGTGGGAGACTTCAGTTTGTTAAGTGTCCGTTTCCTCGTGAATGGCACAATAACAGTCTTTCCTGCGTTGACTGACAGTTTGTTGGCTGTACACCACTGTGAGATGGTGTTTAGCGCCTTTTGCATTATAGAGCTTAGTAAGCTTTGGCAGAAACCTCTGACGATAATAACTAGGTCGTCTGCGTACCCTAGTGCATCAATTCTGAGTTCTGCCAGCTTACTAAGTAGTTCGTCTACTGCTAGTGTCCATAGAAGAGGCGAAAGAACGCCACCTTGTGGGCAACCTCGCGTAGTGTATAGCTCCAGTGATGTCCCATGGAGGGAGATTAGAGCTTTGCGATTTGAGAGCATTGACCTTACCCATTTGACAGTGGTGGAGTCTACATTTTTGTTAATTAGTCCCTTCACTAGCGTGTCTGTCGGGGTATTGTCAAAGGCGCCCTCAATGTCTAGAAACGCACAAAGTGCAATCTGTTTGTCTTGTAACGCCTTCTCGACTCTATCCACAAGTTGTAGAAGGGCCGTTTCAGTAGACCTGCCTCTACAGTAGGCGTGTTGAGAACTATGAATGGGCTTTAGGCTTAGAGCATGCTCTCTTATGTGTCTGTCCAAGACTTTCTCAATAACCTTCAGGAGAAAGGAGGTTAGGCTAATGGGTCTGAAGGAGCTTGGCAGGGAGTAGTCCTTTCTGCCTGCCTTAGGTATAAATAGTACTTTAGCCCTAGTCCATTGCTCTGGAAGATAGCCCCAGGCAAAGCTTACCCGGTATATCTTGACTAGTAGCGGTACTAGGATATCCAGGCCTTTTTGAAGAAGCGCTGGAAAAATGTTGTCTAGACCGCTTGACTTGTAGGGTTTCAGAGTCTTGATGGCGCACCTTATATCCCGGGGTCTGATTATCTTTGCCGCTCTACGCCAGTCCTCGTCAAGAGGCCGTTGTGTAGGCGTTGCTACAGTTGGTTGATAGGTAGCCCCCGGAAAGTGGTGGGCCATCAGTACTCTTACGTTTTCTACGTCGTCGGCTGTAAAAGATCCATCTGGTCTCTTAAGCAGGTCGATTTGGCTAGGTTTGTCCTTGGCGAGCAGTTTGTGTACTCGGGATCCTTGGGGAATTTTAGATAAATCCTCGCAGAACCTCTTCCAAGATGCTCGTTTGGCCTTCCTAACTTCTCTGTTGTAGTGATTGTTAATTCATTATAATATAATAACTCCCACAAGATGGACCAACGTTCTGGTCAAATTCGCCGGAATACGTTGGATGAGGGCAGCACAGGACCGATCGTCGTGGAGATCTTTGGACGTTTTCCGGCTGATCTTGATGCTTGCTTTGCACACCGAAACAATGCGACGATGTGACGTCATCGAAGTCCATAGATAATGCAACCATTTATAATGACGACCGATATAGCCGAGTGGTTAGCAACCCTACCTACTAAGCTGAGGTCTTGGGTTCGAATCCTGGTAGGTGCAATCATTTATATGATGAATATGGATGTTTGTTTCCGAGTTATGGATGTTAATATGTATTTATGTATGTTTAAGTAAGTATATTGTATTAAATATATCGTTGTCTTGTAACCCATAACACAGGCTATATGTATAAGTATGCCTAATTTGGGGTATGATAATTTGTGTAAAAAGTGTGTCTATTATTATTATTATTAATAATATTATTATTCTCCTTATTATAATTTCATCTTATTTCTACATTTATATATATAACATATTTATAAAAAACAATATTATAAATATAAAAAATAGAATCCCGCCGGCGTTGGTTCACGACAATTCCACTGGTGGTTAGGGCGACAGCCTGAGGAACTTCCGCACGATGCGTGCCGTTCCCAAAACAGCTGCTTTCTGTAACTGACCCTTTATCCAGTTATCAAGTGAGAGCCCCTCGAGATGATGGTCCAGGCTCTTTGCTATAAGACCGTTTACGGACACACTATTGGGACAATTATTGTTGAATCATCATCCCACACGTCAGTAACCTATTGTTAATATTATTATTACGTACCTCGGTGAGCGTGTTCGAGCAGTGCACGGGTGCGGCCGTGACGTAGAGCGGCATGTTGTGCGGCGGCGGCGTGGTGGCCGGCAGTCGCCAGGCCGGACAGTTGGCCCTCGCCTGCGCCAGCTGAGCCAGGCGGAGCTCGGTGGCCCAGGCGCGTCTCGCTGTCGGCTCGTTGGCGCGGAACGTGAGCGGCTCGTCTCGTCCGCGGATCGTCAGCTGGAGGCAACAAGAGTCCACCCACGCCATTTCGTCGTCTTTTTTCTGTGGACAACGATATAGTATCGATACAGAACAACTTGATTTGGATTAAGTTTGTTATACTGGATTCTACTATAGAGGGGTAGGCTCCGCTTTGATGAAGAGCGCAGTTGTCGTGCCGCTCAGAACTTTTGGGATTTTTCAAGAATCCTGAGCGGCGTTGCATTGTAATGGGCAGGGCGTATGAATTACCATCAGCTGATCGTCCTGTTCGTCTCGTCCCTTATTTTCATTTAAAAAAATCAAACTATTATTCTTGCACACTGGTAATAGGACGTGAGTAATTCATTGAGTTTTTATGCACATGAGTTTAAAACAGTGGTTAGTGTTACATTAAAGTGTTTTATATAAATAATTTGTCATGTTTTTAAGTAATTACCCTCACTTCTGAGATTAATACACAAATAAAATTTTATGAACGATGCGGGACTCGAACCCACGACCTCCCAAGAAGCCACAACCTGAGAGATGAACAAAGTATACAAGACTTTATGACGATACGTCACTCGAACGGTTGACTCAGTTTGGAGAGCATTCACACGGAACGCGATAGGTTGTGGGTTCGAGTCCCGCATTGTTCATAAAATTTTGTTCTCAAATTTGATTTGAGTGTTTTATTTGTGTCGAACCCCAATAGCCCCAAGTACCCCAACAGCCCCAAGTACTCCACAGCTTATACAAATTATTTATTTAATGGAAACCCAACAATCTGTACTTTATTAAAATTGTCGTTAAAACTAAATGCATTTCATACCTGTATACTTTGCTGTATGCTCTGCAGCAGTGTTCTGAAGACTTCAGGCGTGAGCTGTTGGTAAGGTGTATGGAGTGAGGCGGCCAGGTCTGCCATGCGGGACACAGTCTCGTAGTCCTGCATCAGCGCCGACATCTCGCTGCAGAGGGAGTCACCAGTCGTGCTGCTGGAGGTGGAGCGGAGACTACCGCTCCGATTCATGCCTGGACATTTATTTAATATTTGCATTTATTTGTTACTAGCGCTAAGCTCATTACTGGTACGGCTAGGTAACTTTATTCAATCCTTTGTATTACGGGCTCTATAAACATTGAATGTCGCTTGTTTTCCGGGCGATTTTGGCGCACTTAATATTTACTTATATACATACGCACTATTTTATAATTTTTAATATTTCCTTCGATTTGTCACGGTTCTGACATAATCGCCTGGTTTCTTCCACTAGCATCAAACCTTTCATAAATGATCTCGTTCTCGACCTTACTAGTTCCAACAATTCCCTCGTAATGTAATTAATGTATACCCTCAATTTCCGAAGAGCTTCTACACATTTGTAATACAAAAATATATAAATTGAACATTCCAGAGTTATTCTTTATATTAACTTAAACTTTAAAAAATCACATACTTGTGCATCATATGCATAAAGAGGCATTGAATTCCTCTGTTGCTTATGGGTATATGTTGTTTGCTTGCGTATAATAGCTGCCGGACATATACGTTTTACGATTGGATTATCCGAATAGACAATGGTTCGGAGAGATCAACCTGTTTTTTTTTCGATAAGTAAACATAGGAACATGTGCGCCAGTTTTTATATCATGTTTTGTATGAAATACTCGCAAAACGGAAAATGAATTGGGAATAGCTTGAATTTTTTTCTTTTTTATGACAATAAGGGACGAGACGAGCGGAACGTTCATCTTATGGTTATTGATTGGCCCATAAAAATGCAGTGATCAAGATTCTTGAAAAACCCAAAAAATTCTGAGCGGCACTACAATCGCGTTCGTCACCTTGAGACCGTCATGTAAGATGTTAAATCTCATTTGCCCAGTAATTTCATTAGCTACGGCGCCCTTCAGACCGAAATACAATAAAGCTTAGACATACAACTAAGAGGGGCTCGAATCATCGACGATCAAGTCATCTCCGATCGGCTTTACTCTTTGGCGTTGCGTAGAGATGTGGGTTCTCTTTGCATCTTCTACTGCATTTATCACGAAAAGTGCTCGCAGGAGCTGTTCAGGTTGATGCCGAATTCCACCAACGGACATTACGTGCAAAGTACCACCCGGATCACGTTGACGTCTGGCATTCCATAACCGCGCGTTTTGCAACAAATTTCTTGCCACGCACATCCGCTTTGTGGAATCAATTTCCCGCTGCGTTTTTTCCGAACCGTTACGACTTAGGGACGTTCTAGAAAAAAGCATACTCCCACATTAAAGGCCGGCAACGCATCTTTTGACACTTGTTGTTGCGGATGTCCATGGGCGGTTGCCTCACCTCTCCCCATCCCGTGAGCCTCTTGCCCGTTTGCCCCCTCTTATATAAAAAAAAAATACTGCTTAAATAAAGGTCAGCGCCATTGTGGTACCCAAAATGTAGCCGGCTATGCAAAGGAGCCTCCTACTGGAAACTTGTATGGGGTTAGTTGAGGCGCAGCAACCAAAAATTTACCCTGAGCGAGCACCCTGCTGAGCGTGGGCGAAGTCCCTGTGTCCAGAACGTCGACGTCCTGTACGGGATGTGCCCACTTGAGCCCGAGTCGCTCCGCCTCCTCGCCCCCTGCACCCACTGACACACACACCACCAGGTCATTCAGCAACAGCAAGCGCCTTGGCTTGCATTTCGACAGCGCTCCCGATTGGTTGAACTCCTGCGGAAAACAAATAACTGCGTTAGAAGCGGTAGAAGGAATGACGGTTCTATAATTGGCGTTGCGTAGAGACGTCGCTTCATTGTGTGTCTTCTACCGCATTTATCAATAGGAGTGTTCCGAAGATCTGTTTAACCTGATTCCTGCCGACACGCCACAAGTTAGGATATCATCCTCACCACCTGGATGTGTGGCGGTCCTCCACAGTGCGGTTTTCATGGAGCTTTCTTCCACGTACTACAAAGCTGTGGAATGAGCTTCCTTAAAGGTCGGCAACGCTCTTGTGATTCCTCTGGTGTTGCAAGAGAATGTGGGCGGCAGTGATCACTTAAAACCAGATGGCCAGTAGGCTCGTTTGTCCTCCTAGTCCATAAAAAAAATGCTGCACGACACAGTTGTGAGAGGGATTATTTGAATTTCTATCGCTCTAACTGAAAGACGAGTGGTCGAGATGAACTGTCACACATACATTAAAGACATTTTTAGTATTATTTTGGCATAAAATCAAGGTAACGTTGCTTATTTTTATATTACCATCAACACTTCATAGATTACAAAAAATAGTTCAATTTAAAATAATCAAAACTTTTTAAATTAAAATTAACTTATAATTATATTAGTATAAGGCTAATAATTGTCATCCGCTTAACAGATAATGTTCATAATTTTAGGCCCGATTTGTTAAAAAATTATATGTGAATATTTTGTGACTATCTAGTACAAGAAATTTGTCTACGTTCTTACTAACTGTAAAAAATTTTGGTGTTATTAAAGTATTTTATACAACAGTTGTATAATGAGGATGGAGGAGGAGTCGTGGCGTCGTTCATTGCGATACAATTCACGCCACTCGTGTTTTTACCGAACATTTCTATGGGCCTACCATATCATATCTAGATTTAGTTGTCTGTGGCACTAAAACAAGTGTGCTTTTTTGGCGACATCAAAGTACAGCAGGCAACGCTTTTGTAGGCCATAGAGTATGGACTTTACAAAGACTCAATAAATCATATACTTATATTACTGATCGTGACTGTATAAATGACAGATAAAAGTAGGGGAGAAGAAAAATAAATAAATAATGATTGGTAATCTCACCAGTTGTATGAGGTCATCTTGTCTCAACAGATGTCGCTTGTCAGCGCGTGAGGCCAGCAGTCGGGCGGCGCCGAACCGGGAGGCTCCTCCCGCCCCTACAGCCCCGCCTGCTGTCACGCCCCCACGAGTCAAACGTCGCAACGCCGCACGAAATGCCTACAATACACATACTTCTATCAAACCACATATAAAAATGTCGATAAAAATTGAGTTAGAATTAACCTCTATATTGAGCAATGCACGCACACTAACACAAAGTGACATACAAATCGCGAGTGTCAGACGTAGCTTGTTACGCACACTAAAGTTATAAGCCTGGCATGTTTTCATCATTTGTCTACCAACAAGAGGCTCTATTTAAACGTATAAATTACCTATATATGATACAGACTATATTACTGTCAGTTTTACATGCAGATAATATACTTACAGATGTGCACTTAGAAAATAATATATTTTTGCGCTAGATTAAACTTTATTTAACTTAATTGTAAAACTTTTAAAAATTTCGCTAGATATTTTATTTAGTTAAAAATAATTTTCGTTTTTCCATATGTGGTAGCTTTTAAGTGGCCTAATATTTATTCACATGGTTTAACTGTATTGTGTTTGTGTCTATAAGTTTCCCTAATAAAATAAAATAATGCCGTTACTTCTTCAGATGAAATATATATATATATATATATATATATATATATATATATATATATATATATATATATATAAAAACTCAAAATTAATGACTCCTCGTGCTATTCTACGTTTGTAGAAAGAACAATATTGTAAAAATCTTGCAACGATGGCTTTGACAGTTAATTATTAAATAACGAATACGGCTATAATAATGGAAGAAACCAAAAAAAAAAACGAATGTCGCAAACGTCAGAAAATTTTAGGAACCAACTTCACCCTGTTACTTTTGTGTTATGCGCGCGCATCTTAAAATTTCACTCTCATCATTTTTTCATAACGCACCGAAAGAAGTATAACTTCAAAATAATTTCATGCAACAAGTGAATGATTGATCGTCACCTGTGTACGTTCGGCGTCTCGTTTCCGCTCGTTGAGCGCGTCCGCCATCGCCTCGAGTCGCGTGAGGGCACGTTGCAACGCAACGCGGTCCAAGTGACCCGGCGGCGTGTGTTTCAACAGATCCTGTATTAAACGAACAAATATCAATTAAATACCTAAATACAAAGCTCTATACAGATATAAATTAACAAAAAGGATAAAACTCGACTCAAGAAATTGAGGCAAGTAACAAGAATGCCAATGATCTGACAGTTCGCCGCTATGAGTTCTGAATCGAAACTTAAAAAAAACCGTCAAAAATGCTTAAAGGTAAATGTTTGTTAAAATTGAACTTATACAAATTAAATTTCTAACCAAAATCTATGGAACGATTCGGGAGTCGAGCTCAATACCTCTCGGTTTCCGTCCGAGCGATTTTCCACGGAGCCAACCGTTCAAGTGACGTATCGTTCATAAAATTAAATATATGCCTTGTTCAACTCTCAGGTTGTGGCTCCATCTACATGATCTACTTTACAGTTGATAACTTACTCAACCCCAATAATTGCATATTAGGAAATTAACTTGAGAGATAAAACTCGCGCATCAACTATGAGACCTGTGCGTGATAAGTTCGAATATTGAAATAATTTAAAATGATAAATTCAAAGTAAGATTTAAAATCACTTATTGAACGTCAAAACAGTCAAAAATTCTTATAGGTAGATGTTTGTTAAAACCCATTCGAATAGTATGCCTCAACCCTGAGAAGAATTCTTTTTTTTTATAAAATTTCGTTACAATGCAATCTTACAATAAAATTTACTGTACACACATAAATATAAGATAAATTCAAAGTAAGATTTAAAATCACTTATTGAACGTCAAAACAGTCAAAAATTCTTATAGGTAGATGTTTGTTAAAACCCATTCGAATAGTATGCCTCAACCCTGAGAAGAATTCTTTTTTTTTATAAAATTTCGTTACAATGCAATCTTACAATAAAATTTACTGTACACACATAGAAACAAAGATAATCTCCTGAAAAGAAGATATATAGATAACATTAATAAAAGAAACAAGAAAAAATTATTTATTCCAAAACACCAATTACAAAAAGTTAACGATTATTTCATGGGAAACTGTGTGTTTCTACAACAAACTCCCATCAAAAGTGACAGAGCTATCAATCCGTCAATTCAAATCTTATATTAAAAATAAATAATAAAGGAAGCCTATTATAGAAAAGATGAGTTTATAAATGCCAAGGTAGTTTTACCAGATGTCGCTCCATCTCCAAAACTTTCAGCTAGGTTATAAACAAGTAGGTATATAATTTAGTAGTGAAGGCTAATTACATATTTCACTAATAATATTAAAAATTAAAACAAAAGAATGAAGTATATAATGAAAAAAAGGTATTGCTTATAAGCTTGGTTATTCACGCACATTAAAATTAAAAATACCTGCAAAAACATAATGAACTGCGGGAACCGTTGCACCGGCTTCACCATCAGCCCGAAGAACGAGAGCCGGTCGTGTGCGCTGATCTGCTTCACCTTGAAGAAGTCAGCCAGCGCCGACTTGCGTTTGGACTCCATCTTGGCCAGCTCCATCGCCACCGAGAAGTTGTTGATGAAGTCCGAGTACACGTCCAGCACTACTGCCTTCGAGAACGCGTTTAGGAAGACCTCGCCTGCAATTGTATCAAATGAAAATTATAGAATTAAATTCCTTGCGCGGTTTTCATAGGGCGGTAAAGATTACAAGATCCGTGGCAGTTACCACTTACTTCCACCGAAAAACAAATGGGTTTTATAATAATTTTATTTATGACAATAAGGGGCGTACGAGGTAAATGAGCAGTACATTCAGCTGATGGTAATTGATACGCCTTGCGCATTACAATGCAGTCACGCTCAGGATTCTTGAAAAACCAAAAAAATTGCGAGCGGCACACAATTGCGGTCGTCAACTTGAGACATAAGATGTTAAGTCTCATTTGACCAGTAATTTCACTAGCTACGCCCTTCAGACCGAAACACAATTATGCTTACACATTACTGTTTCACGGCAGAAATAGGCGCCGTTGTGGTACCCACAATCTAGCCGGCTTCGTGTGCACAGCTGCCGCTAGTAGCCTTACCACTTCCGATTACGTAAGGTTCTTTTCCATTTGCCCCCTTTTATTTAAAAAATATATAAATAATGGGCCTTATGTTTACTAGGTACGCCAGAGAAACCACAAGGTAAGCGGGCAATATAAATAATGTATCCCAAGGAAATTTAAACGATTCCAGTTTACATTCTATATACATAATTATATGAAATGCCTATCACATGCACGTTCAATTAAAGAAATCCAACGAATCGAATTCGTTCAAACAGACAGTGAGGTGAGTATTGCAGGTTTCAGTTTTTCGGTAGTTATAAAGTAAAAGTAAAAAATTCAATCCGCTGTATTTTATTACTAAAGTAATGGGCGAGGATGATCACCTACCATCATGTAAGTATGGAGCTCGTCGGGTGATTACTGATATCTTAGATCATTTATAAGTCTAGATAAAAATCGAGTTAGAATTAACCTCTAGTTCGAGCCATGCACGCACACTTACATAAAGTGTCATACAAATCGCAAGACGTAGCTTGTCATCCACAAGTGTTAAACCTGAATCTAGACGTATAAATTATATAAGACTGATATAAAAAATACTGATGTAGATCGGAAAACATTTCCGAAGGAGAATTTTTAAAAAAAGCAGCGGTAAAAATTTGGTTTGTTTGGGCTAATCTACGAAAAAGCTGGAACGTCTCACCAATTTTTTCATCGCGGTCCCACGTGCGCGCGCAGTCCGAGAGAGCAGTCCGGAAGTGCAGGTGGCACTGCAGAATGTCTGGCAGCCGGTGGAACAGAGTCTGGATCTTGCCCGCGTTCAGTATCGCCGGGCTGCTTTCCTCCAGGGGCTTCTTATAGTCCTGCCAAATAATGCATAAATCGTTAATAGTCACTTTCGGGATACCTACATAAAATATTGCAATCCATTCGGCAATCGAACACGTTGCGTAGCCTAATTTACACTGTTGTCAGTGTACACTAAGATCCCATTGAGGAAGAAAAATCTGATGAGATTCTTGACTTTCTACGAGTAGAATAAAATGCTTCAGAGTGTGTGTTCGAGTCGAATTTTGAATCTGTTATCCTCAACCGACGGGACATTATGACCGGATCGGAAAAACGGCAGAGAAAAGATTAAGAGGAGAGAGGAAGATTATTTACAAATATCTATGATATCTTTCTAATGTACAACCAGCACAGTTAACAAGCATTACGTCAGTTTGCCTTTTGGCAAATGCCTCTCCTAATTTTTTTCACAATCCTCCATCCCTCGCCTTCTCCAACCTATACCAGCCGTGTCACAAATATAAACCTTCCATCGTTGCCTCCTTTACTCCCTTTTCCATTACAAAGATCATTAATATATTTGGACCATTTGGTTTTCGTACCCCTAGCATGTCTCTAACCCTCTTATATTATGTCAGTTCACTCACGTAATATCAATGACGTTCTAAACATATACAGACAAATCACGTCGCCTAAAAACAAAGCGCAAAATATGGAACATTTCACAAACGACACCATAATAAGCTTCAACAGCTATCTGTATACATTCAAATTCAAATATTTTTATTCAAAATAGGACGTGATATCACTTATTGTAAGCCAAAAAAAACTACCACCCATTCCAAAATGAATGCCTCAGGCGTGAGAAGAACGGGCGCAACAAAATCAGCGGGCTTTTTTTCTTCGTCAAAAATATGTTTACAAAGTAACATTCCACAATAAAACTTATTATTTAATAGCCTGAGGGCGGTCGCTCCATTCCTCGTTGACTCCACTCGTTTAAAATATACTTGATCAATAAGCAGCAATGTAAAACATTTATTTAGGTTTCGTATATTCAATTTAGAACCCGATTCGGACAGTGACATACGAATGAGGAGAAAAGTGTGCTTCCATTGTCTTTAAGCACACTTTTGCCTTTCCGCTATCAGACCGCGAATGATCCTTATATGAGAGTATAGAACGTCATTGCGTAACATATGTATAGAGTACCGTAAATATTTTTTTATAAAACAAGCTTAATATTAAAAAATATGTACAAATAAGTACCTACAATTAATTATTCCAAATAGATTTGAATAAATAACAAAATATCAAACATAACAATCAATTTCAAACAACTTTTACTGTAAACATTATTCACACCACACCTACAAGTTGACACTTGCAATAAAATTACTTTCGAGTGTCAAAGAATTTATTGAGCAACACAAAATAAACATTTTATAACTATACAATTGACGCTTATAAAAAAAATCTATACATCTACGCTTTTTGTTTGGATGAAAAAGGCAATATTATGACGGAGATAAAACGCGATGACAAACAAGTTAACCTTAGCAGTTTACGTCATTATCTGTCCCTCACTTAGATGTTATGTAGAAGTATGTAAGTAAAGACATATCTCGACACAATACATTATAAATGGCGTGTATGGTATTACGAAAGCGGCACATAAGCGATTTATAATTATGATTCCTATGACGGATGGCATCACTATGGTAAACATTATTTAAATGAAATCTAAAATCAATTTACTCCACATAACGAAGTTGGTAATGTGTAGGATTATTAGATATTTTACTCAGGCAGACAAAATAACTTATTTCTGCTCTTTTGAGGGTCAATAAACTATGTGGCAATATGATTTGCTCTTATTAATTTTGGGATATGCAAATAAAAAGACAATGATATAGTTTATATACTTAGATCATTCATACGTCTAGATAGACTATGACAGCTGTGAAAACGTCGAAACTAATAGAACTTAGAACCACGGACGAATAAAAAAAAGGACTCCACGCCGTGATATTAGCGAAAAAAAGTGAAGCACCGTTATGCTAGTGTGTTGTGCGGTTACTGGGGATACTAGTTACACAATTTTTTCTCCCTTAAATAATCATATATGGCCACAAATACTTATAAAGTATCGTTTTTACACTTTTTCACAACGCACGACGGCATTTTTAAAATATTTTATCGAGACGCAAACTGATCTGTCACACACGATGAAAATTCTCAAAATGGCCGCCTATCGTCATGTAATCGGCCTGTTTTGGTGCTATCCTGTTATGTAAGGTGACACGGAGTCCTAATTTTTTACAGGTCCGTGTTTAGAACTAACCCATTTTTTTATGAAAACAAGGGACTAAGGATAATTTATTTCTTACTCTGTATATATTTTTTTAATTTGAATTTCTTTGTGAATTCTTCTTTTGCAACTATGATAAAATATGTTTGTAAATCAATTATTATTATTATATGATTTAGATTTCTGACTTTTGTGTACATTATAATGGCACTATGCATATGTTTTAAAAATCAGTACAAAGTGTTCGCTACACGTACCTACCTATAGTGCTACATGTATCAAATTGCAATTGCAAAATTCCAGTCCACTCGTAACTAAGACCTAATCAAAATAGCGCGTAACAGGAGCTACCAGGAATCCATAAACGCAATGAAAGCGATCGTCGCAATTTAATACAGCGGCGACCTCGCAGTCAAGTCGCAAATAGTGCCTATTGAAACTGGCCCAATTCCGTATATGCAAATCCATAACATGTAAATTGAGTGAACAATACAAGTGGGCCATACTTATGTTTGTATTCATGTGAAATATTTTACATTTTGACATGTTTTGTATCCGTTTTACAAAGAGTTATGCTATTTAGGTCTCGAGACGCTTTGAAATTATTGTTGAATGCTTTAGTTTTCTAAAATTCTGTAGCGGAGCAGAGAGTTAATAATAATATATGAGTCTTGTATATAAAATTCTCGTGTCCCGGTGTTTGTTATCAAACTCCTTCGAAACGGCTGGAGTATCATCGGTCGGATGAGAATCGTCCACCATCTATTTTTCATACACCTAAATGATAAGTGTACCCTTTAGTTTAATGACTAATAATGAATGATGTTTGATGACCCACCCTAAATATTTTTTTTTGACAACATTTTTTCATTTAATTTTATTATGTTTCACATGCGACTTCAAATTTTCACTTTTCTACGATCAACCCATATCGCGATTTTTATATTATTCTGTTCCATCCGCAGATCCGCAATAGGGTTGCAAGATGGCAATCAAATATAATAATTATTGTAGTACGATTAATTTTATGTCTGAGAATCGGTTGTTTACTATTTTTTTTACAAGAAAAAATATTTATTATTGAATTTTGCTTTTTATTACTTTATAACATACAATACAACGGTTGCTGGGTCAGCTAGTGAGTTAATAAAAATAAGACGGCCAGGTAGTAAGAGTTCAATGTCCGAAATTTTGTTCTGCTTCGCGACCTGTTACATTTTAATCTTTCTACTTATAATTTTATTAACTCCGCATTTGCAATTTTTTATAGAAAGAGGAGGACAAACGAGCGTACAGGACAGGTCACCTGATGAACAGTGATCACCACCGCCCGCATTCTCTTGCACCACAAGAGGAATCACTGGAGCGTTTGCCTTTTAGAAAGGTGTACGCGCTTTTTTTTGAAGGTAAGGTATAGTTACGGAAAAATCACCTGTGCACACTTAACGATTACACCCGGTATAGTAAGTAATTTGTTTGATTTTGAACAATTCTGGATATAATTGATATTGCTTTTAAATAAGCCCTGTTTTTATTCAAGACACAAAGAAAATGGTCTCATTAGAGTAATAATATTAATACATAGCAATACAGGGATAAAGATAAGTAGGTACTGTTTTAACGATTATACCCTGTGGACATACGCGATACGCGTTTATTGGAAATATATATGTTATCAGTCTGAAAATTCAGATACCCAGACAAATTCTCAGTTTTTCTTTACGTAATATTTAAAATTAAAATGATAGAAATATAAAATGATCTTACTTTATATCACAGTACAAATAATCTATGGATATATTTTTAAGTGTTCAAACAATGACCTCACCAATGAAATCATGTTTCGCAAAGGTGTTAGTGAATGATTATAAAGGTGTGAATATTTAGTACCTTGTCCAATAATTACATTTTATAAACTGTATTCAGTAGATAATGCACTAGTAAACCAACTAATTTGGCGACAAGGGCTTGTACTATGGAATTAAAGAAGATAATTTGATACTAATCTTATGCTCCATTAAAATTAACCAAATCACAAGTATTTCAATATTGAATTACTAGTCCACTGTTATGGATGGCACGTGTAAATAATTAAAAAGAATACAATCGAATTGAGAACCTCCTCCTTTTTTGAAATCGGTTAAAAAAGTATTTTTTTTTTTAATCTGTGGTGTGTCAAACACAGAAATGAACGGTCATTCACTCGTTACGAATAATATACGTAAATAAATCAAGAGTTATATTCAAAGTCGCAGTATCCCTTATTACTTATGAGTGTATGAAAAAAAAATTACAAACAGCATATGAACAAAATAAAATTAAAAAAAAAAAAAATATGAACGACGCGGGACTCGAACCCACGACCTCTAACGTTGCGTGCGAGTGCTCTTCCAACTGAGCCAACCGTTCGAGTGACGTATCGTCATAAAATCTTGTATGCATTGTTCAACTCTCAGGTTGTGGCTTCATCTACAGGATCTACTTTACAGTTTATAACCTGCTCAACCCAATACAACATAACAAATTGTTTACATTAGCATATTATGCATGTTTTTACAATCTATCTATATATAAAAATCAATTGCTGTTCGTTAGTCTCGCTAAAACTCGAGAACGGCTGGACCGATTTGGCTAATTTTGGTCTTGAATTATTTGTGGAAGTCCAGAGAAGGTTTAAAATAAATAGGAAAATGCTGCTAAATTAAATAAAAACAACAAATTTGTTTTTCCTTTGATGTGTCCATACATAATTTCTATGAGAGAATTTATTGACGCACGGTTTGACAGTTCTGCTGTGAAACAATTACGACAGCAGGGTGCATATTTTACGAAGTAATTTTTGATGTTATTATTAATGACAAATTCATATTAAAAACATTATTTTATTTATTATATACAGAACAACGTCTGTCGGGTCAGCTAGTGTTAAAATATAAATCAAACCCAAGTACCTAATTCATGATGTGATTGGCTGCGGTCTCCTATGTTTTAGAATATCGAATGTGCCAAATGGACCAATTTGCGTCAATTCACTCAAAACTCTTGCGCAACACCAATATAAAAGCAACACTAATTGCTACCAATTTCACCGCACTTCCTTCACAAACACAGACAGCAAAGAGTGGTTGTATTAATTGCTTGGCGTGTCGATTAGCTTTTATCGTATCAATCATATTTTACGATTGATTTGGGAATATATCAGTTTTGGGTCATATATTATGTTATAACATTAACTTATCTTTCCTATCATCCGGAGATACTTTCTGTATGTATAATTAAAAAAAAAATACAACTTCGTCTCAAAATTTTATTTATGTAATTTGTTATGTTTTTAAAGTGATAACCCTCACTTCTAGTATTAATACACAAATAAAATTTGAATACAAAATCCTATGAACGATGCGGAACTCGAATCCTCTCGTGTTCAGTGCGTCATCTCTTCCAACTGAGCTAACCGTTCGAGTGACGTATCGTCATAAAATCTTGTATGCTTTGTTCAACTCTCAGGTTGTGGCTTCATCTACAGGATCTACTTTACAGTTGATAACCTGCTCAACTCCAACATTTGCATATATATAGGAAATTGGCTTGAGATCGCTCTTGCAAATCTAAACAATTTGTTATGTTTTTAAAGTGTTATGTTTTTAAAACCTCACTTCTAGGATTAATACATAAATAAAATTTGAAAACAAAATCCTATCAATGATGCGGGACTCGAACCCACGATCTCTCGCGTTCCGTGCGAGTGCTCTTCCAACCGAGCTAACCGTTCGAGTGACTTATATCGATTTAATATATATCTCATTTTACGGTGCCGTATCCAAAGGGTAAAAATGAAACCCTATTACTAAGAATACGCTGTCCACGCGTCCGAAACGTGATAGTAAACAGTTGATATTTTTATTATGGTGCCGCTGTATCAACAAATACTGAAAAACATAATAAAATAAATATTTAAGGGGCACCCATACAGCAAGCGTGATGTTTTTGCTCGATACTTATAACGGAAATAGGATGATGCTTGAAATATTCACAGAATGTTTAGTTATATATCCACTAAAATAAATAATTAAATTAAAATTAAAATAAATTATTATTTTAAGGGCCGCTTATATATCCGCTAATATATCCGCTTTAAAATAAATAATTTATACAACATACATGATTTTTTTTATTCGTTTTTGCTCAAGAACCGAGTCCAACTCGCACTTGGCCGGCGTTTTAATTCATATGGCCTTTAATTTCTTATCATTCATTCATCCATAGATATCCCAAAGTATAATCACGATTTGTAAAGACTCTTAGGTCTTAGTTGATCTCCTTTGCCGTCTGTTTGTTTGGCAAAAAACTAAAACTATCCAATCTTAATATATTTATTTTTTATTTTTATTTATTTATAACACTATACAAAATTATATTATGTTCTTTCTAGCGCAACTTTATTAATGACCTTATTACTAAACAAAACAATACGCAATTATTTATATAGACTAAGAAATCACATAAAACATTAGTTGACAAAGGTAATAAAACTTTGGTACCTGCAAATATTCACTAGAAATTTAGATAATAAATGCTGATGCAAGTTTGTTTGATTGTACCGTTCTCACACCTGAACTGTTCAACCGGTCCATCATTATATTAAGCACGCACGTGGTACAGAACACAATATAGAATACATTTAATCCCCATATTTATAAGGCTGAGATCTATAGGGCGCATTCAGACTTTGCTCAGACTTTACTTACGTAAACCTTAACATAATCTGTTCGTGAGTGTAAGCTTAGCATAATAAAAAAGCGCGTACACCTTCCTTAAAGGCCGGCAACGCTCTTGTAATTCCTCTGGTGTTGCAAGAGAATGTGGGCGGCGGGGATCACTTAACACCAGGTGACCCGTACGCTCGTTTGTCCTCCTATTCCATAAAAAAAATCTTTCTGAAACAATACTGTGCTTAAGATAAGACATGACAGCCCAATACAAAAGTCAAGTTCGCGTTTTATACACTCAGCTAAGTTTTACTTGAGTGAAATCTGAGCAAAATCTAAGTATATATATATATACTATAGATCTCAATCTAAGAGTTATCAAATTAGTGCGCTACCAATTAAACGCGTACGAGTTTACCAGTGGGAGGCTCCTTTGCACCGGATGCCGGCTAGATTATAGGTAACACAACGGCGCCTATTTCTGCCATGAAGTAGTAATATGTTAGCATTATTACTGTGTTTCGGTCTGAAGGGCGCCATAGCTAGTGAAATTACTGGGCAAATGAGACTTGATAACTTGTCTCAAGGTGACGAGCGCAGTTTTAGTGCCGATCAGAATCGTTGGGTTTTTCAATAATCCTCAGCGGCACTGCATTGTATAATGGGCAGGTCGTATCAGTTACCATTACCATCAGATGAACGTCCTGCTCGTCTCGTCCCTTATTTTCATAAAAAAGGAAATAAGTTATAACCCTGTAAAACAAACACACTTCAGGTTGCAAGCGATTTGTTTCTAGATGTTTCACAAAGCTAAATATTATAATGCAAAGGTATTTAACATAATTAAAACACGTAAACCATGAGTCAGGCTATTGAAATGAAATGTTATTGATTAGCTCATTCCTTGAGAGTGAACAAGTAAGCTGCGGAATGCAACGAGAGCGGCCGATCGTTCATCATAAGGGACTACGCGCACTTATTCAGCTCTTTTCAGCTTTTGTCCATAGAAAACAACAATTTTGTATGGAGACGAGTACGTGTCGATACAGCTTTCCGCTTCCATTCTGCTTTCGCGGCAAACCAGCATAAAATGAGGATAAATGTGTTTTTATTATGTGAATGCTATAGAGAGCGTTCGGCGCTGTTCGCCGTCGAATGCGGCGGAACAACTCTTTACAGGGATGGTTCGCGACTCCTTGTCGACAAGTTGCGACCTGTATTGTTCCTGCATTGATTTGACGTAATCATTATGCACGCAAAGATTAAAGAGTGCAGACGTCATTTAAAGTTATAATCCTCATTCTTACGACCCGTCCGCGGCTGATAGAAGCAGAGCTGTATAAGTGTGACCAAAATCGTTCAGCGAAACGCGAATGGAGCTGAATAAGTGCGCGTAGTCCCTAAAGCAAACGACAACTTCAGGAACAAGTTTGGTTTGCAAGTTGCTGTGAGCGCGATCATGTCACATTGCGTAAGCGAAACATTTCGCAGCGGCCTTGTAAATGCTGGTAATTCGCACGAGACACACGCCGAAGTTGTAGAGTGCGCGCCTAGTGCATGGGTGGACAATTCCGTGCTTGCGAAATTGAGATATTTAAGGCGGAATATATTGCGTTGAGCTAAACGGTTTACGCAAAAGGCCAATAGACTATTAAGTTTAGTGATAAATACATTTTAATGCTAATAGTGTACGTAAATTGTACGGCGTATTAAGCCGGCTCTGTTAAAGCCAATTCAATTGTATTTTCGCTTTACTGCCGTCCTCGGGGCACGGAGATATAATTGCTGGAGTTAACCGGACAAAGGAGATTAAATCACGTAAACAACTATGTACTAGCTGTCGCAGACGTTCGCATTTTTTTTTCTTATGAAAATAAGGGACGAGACGAGCAGGACGTTCAGCTGATGGTTATTGATACGACCTGCCCATTACAAATTACAATGCAGTGCCCCACTCAGGATTCTAAAAACACCCAAAAATTCTGAGCGGCACTACAATTGCGCTCGTCTCATTGAGACATAAGATATTAAGTTTGCCCAGTAATTTCACTAGCTACGGCGCCCTTCATAACGAAACACAGTAATGTTTACATATTACTGCTTCACAGCAGAAATAGGCGCCGTTGTGGTACCAATACTCTAGCCGGCATCCTGTCCAACCCACTGGTAAAGAGATGCATGCAAGAGAAGAGAATAAAATACTTTATCGGTTGGTCCAATTTCATGTGTTTCTTTTTTTCCCCGAAAAACTGTTAGTTTGTCGTAGGTCAGACTATAGTTTGAATTACGACTCATCGTTCAGTCAAAATAAGTACAACTCGTAGAAAATTCTAGAAATTTATTGCGATGAAAAGTAACGGTGATTCTGATAATAATCAAAGAATTCACCAATCGATTCGATCGGGGATAGATGACTTAAATGAGTTCCGTTTACTCTGTTGGCCTGTAACAAATACAAACAGTGGGTCAACTTCTTTGTTCGGCCGCTAAATCACCGTTGCCGCGACGTTATTATCGCTAAAAGCTTAGATAATTTATAGGTCTAGATAGAGCCTCTTGCTGCTAGACAACCGATGAAAACAACCCAGGTTTATGACGTTAGTGTGCGTAACTAGCTACGTCTTACACTGACGATATCAAAATAGAGGTTAACTGCCAAACCCAATTTTTTTTCGACGTTTTCACAGCTGTCAGTCTATCTAGACGTATAAATGTTCCACGACTAAAAGTTTACAAGGGTCGACACAAAATTTTCTGCAAGATTTTGAACACACAGCCAATTACAGCACAGGTGGTACGCATAATTGATGTAAGCCACGTAAAAAAGTGCTTATTTGATAAATACAAATCACTATGTACGCAGCGGAGTCTTATTGTGGCATGAGTATACAATATCACGTGGAAGTCTACAAAGAAGTCTACGAAGATTTCGTCTACATGATGTGCCTAAATACGAGTACCGAGACGCAATACACCGAATCGGTAAGACCGAGGAAGTCGCGGGTAGGCGCGGGAGACACCGCTCTGCTTAATACCACTATGTTAATAAACGATGTTCATCCCTTGACAGATAATTGTTAATGTTCACGTTTTTATGGTTAGCAATCATGAAAATTATTTATTGGGGCAACATTACGAGCGCAGAACGACATTGATTTATACCAAGCGAGCGTTCAATAAACGGTTAGGGCTGTACATAAACAGAACAGGAAACCTCACACGAACGCAATTTCCTAGACAATTACGTAAACACCCCACAGTATAATACTTAAGGCTGGCGACACACTTGCACTAAAGCAATGACACACTGATCAACCCTCTCATGTTCCATTTTTGTTATGAAAATTTCTTTTATAAAATAATATTTGTTATATAGTCAATTATCTTCATTCATGCAAAAGATTTATTTTTTGGAAAAGGAGCACAAACGAGCGTACGGGTCACCTGGTGTTAAGTGATCACCGACGCCCACGTTTTCTTGCAACATCAGAGGAATCACAGTAGCGTTGCCGGCATTTAAGGAAGGTGTGCGCGCTTTTTTTGAAGATACACATATCGTATCGTCCCGGAAACACCGCACAAGGCTCATTCCATAGCTTTGTTGTACGTGAAAACCGCACTGTGGAGGACCGCCATACATCCAGATGGTGGGGATGATATCCTAACTTGTGGCGTGTCGTGCTAAGGTGGAATTCAGCGGCAGGAATCAGTTGAAACAGCTCTTCGGAACACTCCCCGTGATAAATGCGGTAGAAGACACACAATGAAGCGACGTCTCTACGCAAAGATGGAAATAAAATACGTAGGTGATATATACACAATGTCATATAGCGACATTATTTTTTTTACGCAGAGGAGTCTACCTTATCATAAACGCAATACCAGAAGAATTGCGACAGACAGCAGCATAGGTGTGTTAATGCTAGATCTTATAAGAGTGATGAAAGACGTTTTACCAGTGGGACGTACCTTTGCACAGGATGCCGGCTAGATTATGAATAACAACAACGGCGCCTATTTCTGCCGTGAAGCAGTAATATGTAAACATTACTGTTTGGGTCTCAAAGGCGCCGTAGCTACTGAAATTACTGGGCAAATGAGGCTTAACATCTTATGTGTCAAGGTGACGAGCGCAGTTGTTGTGCTGCTCAGAATGTTTGGGTTTTTCAAGAATCCTGGACGGCACTGCATTGTAAATGGGCAGGGTGTAGCACTTACCATCAGCTGAAGGTCCTGCTCGTCTCGTCCCTTATTTTCATAAAAAAATAGTAATTGATGACAAATCTTACATTGATCAGCCTCTGCAAAGTTGCCACGTAGGAGTTCTCGCTGTGAATGATGGCAGCTACTACGTGTCTTCTCCTGAGCTGCACCGGGGACAAAGAGTCCGGCGGGGGACCGAGTGAGGGAGGCGGTGTCCTGCCTCCGCGGACCTCACCACCGCACGAGAACATGTCTTCTTCCAGCTGAAATGAAACAGCGTAATTATATAAGCATTCATTTTATTCAATTATGGTTTGTTGGTGCCTGGGAGGACGGTGAAAACAATTCAACTGATGTTAAGCCAATAGCGCTCTTTATTCAATATACTATACCTACAGGCCAAGGCAAAACCTTGAGGCTCATTAAGGCGAAGAGTAAGCAGAAAACACACAAACATGGTGTTTTTAGACAAATTTTGTGGTGGAAAGTATAGCATTTCGAGCTATGAACACTACTTAATCCTGTTACACATATCCTTAAGCCTTATTTGTAGGTTGCTAATGCTTGCTATTGGTTATAGTTAACACTGCCGAACTCTTAACTACCACTTTTCTTTGAACAAGTTTTTTGGCATGGCGTGACGCATTTTTTTGGTACTTCTCTCAGAAAAGTTATTCTTATAGCTTGTACTTTTTTGTGTAGGTTAATTTATTCAGATTATTAGTGAACAACGAGGATTGTAAGCATATAAACTGTTTTCCACGCAAGAATTTTGAAAATATTGGCTTTGTTACATAGATGGCGGGCCGGCAGCTGAACTCATATCCGCTCAAGGTCGCTGGCATTTAGTGTCGCCTTAAACGCCTCTGCCATTGCGGCCACTAATGCATAAGCGTAACACCATCCTTGGCGACTATACCCTGCTTCCACGGTGCTGTTTGTAATACTCGCGACAAGGTAAAAGCTAAAGTTACGGTTCCTAAAGGCGGCAGGACTTGACGATGAATGACGAACTCAATAGTTAAATTCTGGACGCAGTGTTACTAGGACTCACCAGGACTAGACAAATAGCCCAAATAAAAATAAAAATATGTAGAGGATAGTCGTTGCCAATCTTTGAGGTTGTAATGCATTGCTTGTAAGCTTTGAGATCCCAAGTCCGAAAATACAGATTATTCAACAATTTGTCGGTACATATCGAAACATTATACGAAAAGTAAAAATTTAAGGAACAAGAATTAAATTAGCTTGTTTTGTTTTAAAAAAAATCTTGTACTGTTTTGATTAAGATTTATAAATAACTATAAGAAAGCGACTTCAAAATAGTGCCCTGTAGATACTGTTATGGAATAAACTTTATAAAACATTTAAATTCGTTCCCACGTCGCGTAGGTATTTGTGTATAAATAAAATATTATATCTACTGTTATTAATTATTGTTACTCGTAATAAATGATTAGTAAGTTCTGCAAACCGAATTGTGACACTGTCATGACACAATAATATAGTACCTACGTGACAGGTATGTCGTTTCCTGTGACCTTTGCTCATTTCAACGAGTCTACTCAACCTTACGATGACGTCGACATGGACAGAGACGGGAAGTAAAAGAAAACTATAATATATTCTAATTATTACGACTTAGACACGTCCGAATTGAGAGAATACTCTAAATCTACCAGGGGGAGGCTCCTTTGCACAGGCTGCCGGCTAGTCTATGGGTACCACAACGGCGCCTATTTCTGCTGTGAAACAGTAATGTGTAAACATTACTGTGTTTCGGTCTGGAGGGCGTCGTAGCTAGTGAAATTACTGGGCAAATGAGACTTAACATCTTATGTCTCAAGGTGACGAGCGCGATTGTAGTCCCGTTAAGAATTTTTGGGTTGATCAAGAATCCTGAGCGGCACTGTATTGTAATGGGCAGGGCGTATCGATTACCATCAGTTGAACGCCTTGATCGTACTTTAATTTCATTAAAAAAACCCAAGGAGGAGTGAAAAGAATTTTTAAACAGTAATGTGTAAGCATTACTGTGTTTCGGTCTGAAGGGCGCCGTAGCTAGTGAAATTACTGGGCAAATGAGACTTTACATCTTATGTCTCGAGGTGCAAGGTTGCAGTGCATACTAAATATAACTATAAAAAATACTCTTCTGGTATTCTTCACAATTAGTAATCATTTCTCTTCGGTGCTATTATTAGTTCTGACGTATTTCGTACAACTTATTATTCCCGGCTGGTACAGAAATTCTTATTATCCAAAATGACGCGTGATTGAAATATTAACAACACGATATTTAGCAGAATCGCGCCGAACTCACAGCTGATAATGGTTTAATTTGAAATGTGTGAATTTATGATTTCCTGTTACATAACGTCCATATTGTTCAACGATAGTTTAAACAAACAAAATCACAGAACAATAGATATGCTGATATCTATTCTTTTGTTGCATAAATGTGACATCGATTTAAGTAGTTTACATACATACAAGTCATATAATTTAAAATATAATCGTCCACAGATAATTAAGTACGCTAACATTTTGAATTTGTTTTAACAACAAGTTATTGAAAATTTATGATGATGGAAATGGGGATGCATCTTCAGATTTTAGAGGGAATGGAAGGAGCGGATGGTCCATCTTTTTTTTTCATGAAAATAAGGGACGAGACGGGCAGCTGTTGGTAATTAATACGCCCCGCCCATTACAATTGCAATGCAGAGACGCTCAGGATTATTGAAAAACCCAAAAATTTCGAGCGGCACTACAATTGCGCTCGTCACCTTGAGACAAGATGTTAAGTCTCATTTGCCCAGTAATTTCACTAGCTACGGCGCCCTTCAGACAGAAACAATAATGTTTACACATTACTGCTTGAGCCGGTATCCTGTGCAAAGGAGCCCCTAGGCAACATCATGTCATCATCAGGCGTAGTTTTGCGTTACGACTCGGAAGAATAATTTGAATTGAAATGCTATAAATTATTCTAGAACGAAATTTGAAATCGGTTCGCGATGCGCGGACCATATTCTGACTCTGCGGACCACTGGCTAGGAACCACTGGTCTAGATAGAGTCTCTTGTTGTTACACAACCGATAAAACAAGCCAGGAATATTACCTTAGCTACGTCTTACACTCGCGATTTGTATTACACTTTATGTTAGAGTGCGGTTAACTCCAAATAGAGGTTATTTCTAAAGGTCTTGTTTTCGACACAGCTGTCAAAGACTATCTAGACGTATAAATGATCTAAGACTGTAATGCCGCTAAAAAAAAAAAACAAAATATAATAAAAAGTCAGATAACCAATTTCAAAATGGCCACTATACAAAATATTTTTTTTTACTTTATTGGTATTTAAAAAGTAAAAAATGCTATATCTCGCACGACGCGGGAACCCTTCGTTTACGAGTCGGACTCAAACATAATCCAAATTTTGTAATAATTGTCAGAACAAGACCGCTCTTGGTTACAATCATAATATTAATTAATAAATTATTTATAATCAGACTGTATGCACCTCCATGTTAATTAGAATATTATTAATAACTTTTGAAGGTTATCAAAGTTTTAACTCTTTGTTCACGAATACATCGGATTTGTTCTGTTAGTGAATAAACGTGTTATGGTGACCAGTGAAAAATTATATTAATCATTATTATCAATCTAAATTGTTTTATAAGAATTAGCACCTGGGATCTGTTAAAATGATTGCATGCGCATGTTATATTTAATAAGTAAGCTTAGTGTAAGATGATGAGATTAGCTCGTAAACTTTCGTGTATAATCGTGCTCCCGCGTGCGTTCGGCCGCGTCTACCGATTACACCGGGGGCGATGACGTCAGCGAATCACATCACCGGGACACTGTCACCACGGGCAAAGCGTGTTAAACTGTAAACGTCAAAAGTCCATCCACACCCTTGGAGCGTACACGACTTACGTCAAGCAGCATCGAATACTGCGCTTTGTCGTTCCAAAGCCTAACACAGAACATGGTTGCGGCCTAAAACTGGCGAACAGAGATCACTTTTGACATTTACGAATAGCACGTTACACATGCCGTCTCACTAAAAATACACTGAAGTGAAGAATTACAATCGTAAACATGAATCCGTCGTAGACCTGCCGGCGAGCGCACATCTCCGTATCACATGTTCAGAATTATTTGTTTAGAACCGACCACGACGCGATCACAGCACTGCGCGCGACGCAAGGACTTACTACAATAAATGTCGTAACGCAAATTAAGTATGTCCTACCGAGACAAACGCCTGATCGTGAATCATCAATGGTATAAATGATTCATATTATGTATAGCTGCGGCTTCCCATTGCAAGTGGAATTAAAGATAATGAATGAAGTCCTACAATCCAATAAGAAGTGTTCGCTTCATTGCCAGAGCATCCTTGTCAACGTCTATGTTAGGCAATCTCTGTCTATTTCTGCTCTGTGTTAAGTATTAAAATCAAACGAAAGTTGCGTTTGCGCATAAGGTTGAGTTTAATTACAATGTTTCTTAATTTCATTTTTTAATTATAGAAATATGAAGTATTCAGGTGAAGGATTAACGTAAATATGTTGTTTCACTGACAAAATTACGAGTTGTATTATAATAATTTTCTGTTACACAAACGTTTTGAGCATTAACTAAGATTATGTGTAATTAATGCATCGTAATGTGTCACCGGCGTATTTATGAAAAACATTTAAGGGTACTAAAACAGATTTAGGGCTCGAAAAAGAAGGTCACATTTAATGCTGATTATTGTAGGTAGTAACTGAGAGAGGAGAGAGGGAGAGAGAGAGACGGAGATTAATAGCCTAAACACATTGGTACGGCCGGACCATCGGACGGTCCGGTGGGCGCCTCGCATAGACACGAAAAGTCCTCAAGTGATAGTGATTTGACTGCGGGGTTTGTGCATTTAGATGCTGTTGGGTATTATCTAATACGAAAAAATCATAAGATAACCTAAATGCTTATGATTTTGATCGCAGAACAACAAAAACTCAAGACCCTCAACAGTATTAGAATAATTAATTATTTGAGACTTAATAAACACAAATTTTTGCAGCCCTACATTTTTCATTGCTTCACAGATGTGAAAAGAATAGTATTCACCTTTGAAATAATTCTGTGTAAAGTTTTGGACATGAATCCTCACTTCACTCTACATAACACACTGTCTCTACATTTCTCTCCAGAATCTAATATGACGTCGGGCGTAACACAGTCCTTTATTTCTCTAGGTGGATATATCCTATCATATTATAGATATAGTGCTTAGGTATATCAAATATTTAATAAATAAAAAGGATGTAAAAGCGTATAATTTATACGTCTAGATAGAGTCTTTTGCTATTAGACAACCGATAAAAACAGGAGTATTAGTTTAGTGTGGGTGACAAGCTACGTCTTACACTCGCGATTTGTATGACACTTTGTGTTAGTGTGCGTGAATTGCAGTAGCAATAGTAATTCTAAGTTTCTATTATTTTCGACGTTTTCACAGCTGTCATAGTCTATCTTGACGTATAAATGATCTAAGGTAAAAACAATGACATAAAGATTTAAGTCAAACGCATTACAGAAAGCAATACGACCTCGGTCGCACACGCTATTATTGAAATTAAAAAAAAAGTACATCATTTCATTCTGTATTCTACAAACTGTATGTATTCTCAAACTGAGTGTATTTTCGTATATTTTAAGCATCGCTCGGACAGCTAACGAACAATTAACTAAAACAAGCAGCGCTGACTCGCTGAGTCACTCCGCCGTGACGCTGCTCCAAAAACGGCACAGTTGGATCGAGTGCGGGTCAAATGTATTTTCACATATAAATCTATGTGAAGAATGCAGTTTGTACGCGTCGTGTTGCCTTATTTGCAATCCTGTTGCCGTCAGGTCCCGCGTGGAATACAAACCGGATCTGAAGGGAGGCCGGGCCGCTTTAATGATCGCGGCTTCATATCGAACGCCGTGTTGTGGCTTTTTATACTACCTGCATTATATTTAATACGATACTGTTGTATTGGTAAACAATGCATAACTTTTGCAGCATACGAACACAAAAATCAATATTTAAGGGCTTCGAAGGATGCTCTTATGACCGACTGAGCTGACCCAACAGACCTTGCTCTGTTCATAATTCAAAAACAACTCTATTTAATTCATAACCTAAACCAATGAAAGAAATAAACCATAACGTATTTCTGATTAATCCATATATCATTATGTGTTAGTTAACGTTCGGGGAGTTCTCTTTGGCGGTGAAATTTCGTAAAATCCGTTCTTAGCTGACCTCTTCTCGACGAAAGGAATATTCCTAGTAAATTTCAAGTCTCTAGGACTAATGGTGGTCCCGGAGATATCGTGATGAGTCAGTACATAGGTATAGATAATTATTCCGGGTATTCCGGCTACCCTAGCAAAGATTTTTTGTTTGATTTCATGTTGTATTGTTTTCTTTTTCTGTGAGAGTCAAGACGTTGCCCATCTTTTAGGCAGGTTTACACGTTACTTTTACACCATGGAGGAACGTTTATAAACTCAATTAATTTATTCAAATCACACCTATCTCTAACGGGAGTAGGGAGAGCTTATGGACATCCATTACCTCCGGGTCTAACATATTTGTCCGATTTCATCAACCTTTCATGAAAATTTATTCTTGGAAGGTATTCTCCTTGGTAGTATTTGATAGACTCCGATCAGTTGTGGACTTTATCCTCATCTTTCTAAGCCTCGTTGCCACATACCCTATATAAATATGTGCATGTATTTTCATCCATTCCCTCTGCATTACCAAACAGATAACTAAGAAATAAAATGCATGGAAACTACATTATGTAGCTTTTATTATTATAAAAAACCAAATAATTACGATTCAAAATGATCAAATATGATTTCAATGAATAAAGATATTTTGACTTTGACTTTGAAACCACTTAATCATTTCGTTTTCTACAGATGCTACACACTTAGCTCCCGATCGCCTAATTGCGTCTCAAACTGTTTCTCTATTTACCTCAGGTAACTTGGGCATCTTATCACCCTCGTGCGCGTGCATGTCGTATTGGTGCGCGGAGGTCCGTCGCACGCTGAACCAGCGTGCGAGCCTCCCCCCTCCCTCGTCGTCCGGTGTAGGCGTCGGGGGGGAGGGAGTATTGCCACCGCTGCGCCATCGCTCGCACAACTCTCGGGCTCGGCTCAGTGTATTCCTCAACTGGCCACTACTCCTAGACAAAATTATAACAAACATTAAAAAGACCGGCAAAACAATAGGTGCACTAATTATACCGTCAGGATGGTGACACTCGGTATTTCCTGGTCTCGTACACTGCTCCAGAAGTAAAGTTCAGGATAAAGAATTGTAGGTAGTGGGGTACCACCGTGAAGCCTTTTATAAATAGCTCGAACAGTGTAGAGGCCAGTTTAACCTACTAAGTACTAACTCTATGACCATTAAAAAGGAAAACCTAATTATAAAGCAGGGCAGAAAAGAATTAATAGGCCCATGGAGGCATACAATTGAATAAAATCGACAGATTTTTTTTCTTTCCCTTCTTAAAATTTTCAAGAGCATTCAGCAAAGGCAAGATTATATATATATCGCTTTTAATATAAACCTTTATCAATTTTTGACTGTTAGTTCGTCTAAAACCAAAACCATATTAGAATGTCTTTCACTCGATCATTAAAACTTTGTAAACTATTACATTTATTGACTGTCTATCATTTCAGCCATATGTTTAATATCACATTATGTGTATATTAAACCTGTTTGATTTCTTTGTATCACTTTCACCTCAATTAATCAATCTATCATTAGTCATTTTGACTAAAGAGCTGTGCTTGAATATAAAATTGCACAGAATGCCGGCTATGTGGGAAACTACCGCAACACATTTCTGCCGGGCAAGCATTATTTGTTTCGATTTGCATCCAAATTACTGGGACTTAAATCTTATATCTCAAACACACGAACAAAAATGCGATGACGCTCAGACTTTTGGGTTTTTCAAAAATACTCTTTGTGACGCTGTAAGTTTTGGGCGAACATCATATCATCAGATTTGTCAGGAACGTTTTAACGTTTCATCACTTTTTCTTATAAAAAAAAAGTTGAGACCCAGCCCCAGGGCACCCCTACCATATTTCCTATCCTATTTAATTAGCTATAGACACGGACTAGTAAAAAAAAAGGACTCCGTGTCACCTACATTACCATAACATAACAGTGAGGCATCAAAACAAGCCGGTAAACGTGTAAATATATAGCCCCACGCATACACTTACACTAATACAAGCCGTTCGGCCGCCATTATGAGAATTGCCATCGTCTGTGACAGATCAGTTCGCGTCGCAATAAAATATTTTATAAATGCCGTCGTGCGTTGTGAAAAAGTGTAAAAACAATAATATAAAAGTATTTGTGGATATATGATTATTTAAGGGAGAAAAAATTGTGTAGCTGGTATACCCCGTAACCGCACACACACTAGCATAAAGGTGCTTCACTTGCTAATATCACGGCGCGGTGTCCTTCTTTTTTTACTAGTTCGTGGCTATAGATAATGAAATTTTTCTTAGGCCCATTGTAATTGTTATTGTGTTAGAAAATTGGAGGCCATCAAACATCGAGCCCATACATTACGAGAAAACTGGAGCTCGACATATACCGCTGTCAGTACACCATAAACCTGTGTATAGCTGATTAATGTTTCACACTTCACTTTCACTGCGCGTCCAGTGGCAGGCTCATAAAGTTGCCGCAACGAGAGCGCTGCCTACATCCACATTTCCATCATCGTGGAAGTCCGTGTTGAGGTTTTATTGGAAATTGCAGTTTAATTAACGAGGCCAGCTGAGCCATAAACAGTGTTATAAGCATTGGCTTATTAGGGTATAAATAGGAGCCGCCGTATAGTGGACATTAGTCATTAATTGAGTGAAACAGACTTTTTCATCAATAGATCGTTTAAGATTCATTAGGCGCCATTATCGATAGGATGTGGACGGTTAGTTAACACGGAAGATAGAAGCGCGGTCCAGTTGTAAGTGAATGATCATCACGAGGCGGTAGAACAAGTGAGAAACTAGGCTTTCCGAGATGGCTTTCTTTAGGTCTTCCCTTTCGTATGTATATACAGTTACCTAGTTGGATAACTGTCATAGTATTACAGTTATTCATATCACTAGCAATTAGTTACTGGACGGCTAATCAATTTGATAATACGTGATGCGAAAAGTTTGGATCTCATTTGGTAATGTAGCCGGGAAGAGGGTAGCGCGATTTTTGGTTTAGTGAAATATTTTACATTGTGAAGATATGCAGAAAGCTAAAACGAATAACATTGTAATATTTACTACAAATTAATACATGAAACCGAATAATCCAATCTTTATTTAGGTGCGTACGTTCTTTTTAAAGATGACAACAAGAGCGAGTATGTCAGGTGTGACTGATTTCAAAATTCCGTACTAAGCTATTTAAATAACAAATTTTTCTTCATCGAAATTTAACCAGTGAGAGGCTCCTTTGCACAGGTTAGATTATGGGTACCACAACGGCTCCTATTTCTGCCATGAAGCAGCGTTATGTAAACATTACTGTGTTTCGGTGTGAAGGGCGCCGTAGCTAGTGAAATTACTGGCAAATGAGACTTAACATGTTATGTCTCAAGATGACGAGCGCAATTAAAGTGCCGCTCAGAATTTTTGGGTTTTTCAATAATCCTGAGCGGCACTGCATTGTAATGGGTAGGGCGTACCAATTACCATCAGCTGAACGTCCTGCTCGTCTCGTCCCTTATTTTCAGAAAAACAAATGTCATATCGTACCAATTTGATTAATAATGGTCGGATTACGGCCATTGGAGACCTCTAGTTCTATACGAATTTCTCTTGCGGATTTGGTTCGGTCATATAAACGGAATGCATATTTTTATACTATCAAATTTGGGCGTTCCGTACGCAATTGGATATACTGTAAGCAAGAGGACTTGCACGAAAAGGTTTGTTGGAAAAGGAAGAAGTAAGGATCTTGTCAGATGCGTCGCAAATGGAGTTCTGTAATATCAGCCGCTGTGAAAGACAGCCGAGATTGATTTTTACTATAGATAGTATTTTTTAGTCTCCCGGCGCGTGAGTGAGTCCTTCGAGCGCCTTCTCGTGCAGAGCAAAGTGGCGGACACCAGGGGGCCAGGAAGGTCGCCCATGCATTGGACCGACCAAATTAATTCTGCTGGGGGCGGTCTATTGAACAAGTGTACCAGGTTGTTAGCCAGTAGGGAAAAGTGGCTAATGCTGTGGGGCCAATCACGTTTGCGCCACAAGATGTCACTTCGTGATAACCACGACCGCTCAGTCAAAAGGGTCACGAAGAAGAATAAGAAGAAGTAGTATTTTTAGGGTGCCGTACCTTAGAAATAATTTTGACGGAGTGTTTATTAATATTGCCGTTGTTCAAACATTTCCCATAGAGTTACATTGAAAATGAGGTTTGTTACTAGAACGTGCCAACAATGGCCATTTTGAAGAAATTGGTTTGTTTACATTGTAAGTCACGTGCTTTTGTTTGTAAACACACCAAACAAACAAACCACGCGAGGGACGAGCGGGTCGTCACTAGTTGTACTATAAAAAGCTCGACAAACTAAAAACGACATGAGCAATCCGGGCAAACGGTGATTCGATGTCTACGGGCCAATATTTACTGTCGAAGAATTTCTATTAATAATAAATAAGAAAGTCCTATTTGGAAATAAAGAGCCAATGGAGTTCTATACATAAAGACAATGCACCTCATACAAAATCAAAGCTGATATATCGCACACGCCACAAATGACACCATAATAACCTTCGACAGCTATCTCTATACATTTCTGCGTTTACTCAGTTGTTTAAAATATTATCGGTCAATAGGCAGTAATGTAAATACTATTTCAGTTTCAGCTGCGTATTTTGAATTCAGTACCCGATTCTGACAAGCGGGTCTTGCCTGGGGACTTGTCAAAAATACTGTACCATATTTAATGAAAAAATATTCGTTTTATTAAATTACTTCCGCATTTTGCACATCAATCTTATATAAATAAAATAACCTTACCGATGATAACTTACATCATCTTTTTTTTGAACCGTTAATTATTAAAGCACTTTTTATAGCACACTTGGGCTTGCTGATTGATACACAGCTGACACACGACTAAGGTGAAAAGTGTGCTTACATTGTCTCTAAGCACACTTTTGCCGTTCCATTATCAGAATGCGAATTATATGTCCATATGTATAGAACGTCATTGTAAAGAGCAAACAAAAGTATTAAACCGTAATGTATCATCAAACATGTTTGACAAAATACAAACCAACTAGGCTGGCGTTATCTGACACGACAATACAGACAATAAATTGAGACAATGAACAGTAGACAGATAGATATGCATGAATTTATTCAGTCTCTGAATACATTTGATCTTGGCATCCTGATACAGTGACTAATGATTATATTATGAAATCACGCTTAGCCATTAATTACAAATAATTCTGTATTTGAATTTGAAAATCGTTCTACCATGGAATAGGAGTTAAAAATCTTTGGATATCGTTTCATTGTGTGTCTTCTACCGCATTTATCACGGGGTGTGTTCTGAAGAGCTATTTCACCTGATTCCTGCCGCCGAATTCCACCTTCGCACGATACCCCACCAATTAGGATATCATCCCCACCATCTGGATATGTATGTGGGTTTCAGTGCGGTTTTCAAGGAGCTTTCTTCCACGTACTACAAAGCTGTGGAATGAGCTACCTTGTGCGGTGTTTCCGATGGACGATACGACATTTGTTGGTTTCTTTTTACTGGCTCATTATAAGATGACCTTTTCCCCTATGCCAGGTTATCGTTACGTTCTGGGACATGCTGTTTATACAAAACAATCGTGTATCTCTTATCCTTGCGGTAGCGTTCGTAACAAACGTTTTATTTCGACTGTTTTTGAAGTTATAACTACTTATAGGGTATAATCCGCTTCGTAACATAACGCGTTACAGTGGCAGTCTATCTGGCTTCCTTTTCTCTCACGCATACGGCAGCGGTAGTCAGGCACCTCCTCTCTCACTCTAACCAATTGTTAATTTTTTAAGATTAAATAGTAATACTACTAATACTCTACATACACAAAATTCTAATGTACATATTCAATATTAATAATAAGTTAAACAATTTCAATATTAAATAGTTCAACTTAGATTAGTTTAAGTTTATGTAGGACGTCCTTAGACGCACCTTTTTTTTCTCTGACTTACTTTGCAAATTCGACTACCACGTAAAAGTCGTATCATTTTTCGGGTTAATAATTTGCCTATGACATTCACAAATAATGTGGCTTTCTATTGGTAACAAAATTTCAAATTCAATTCCGTTGATATTACCCCCTACAACCTCTGTATAATATTAGAATAGATAACACATGTGATCTTAATACTTTAAGATAATACTAAGAGTTTATTTGTACACCGGATTCACGCGTGAACGCGAAAACTTACGCTAAAAACATACATTACATCACTCAAGGCTAATGAGGCTCTGATAATGTATTTACTTTGGTACCAACGCAATCTGATCATAAATTACTGTATCTGTGTTAAGCCCAGCTGTTTAACGGCCGTATTGGAGGCAGGTTCATAAATTAAATAAGTTAAGTCACTCGGATCCTTGAGAACTGTTGTGTGAACTCGTGAGCAGCCCACGTTCTATTGAATTGTCACGCGAAAAGGTTAGTCATTTGGTACAGCCGTATAATCTATTCGCGGTTCAACATAACTGATAGCCGTTGTGCAATGACCCGGGATACATATTATTACATGGTCGGAGTAGTTTATTTAACCTTTGAGTATTTAATCAACGGGAGATGCCATCGTCCGAGCATAATTTGTTTCGGAAGCGATGAAAGTGTTTGAACTGATTTTAAAATGAATTCTAAAGGAACCAATTTTGAGAAAATAAGTGCCATTTTTACCCATTGATGTCATTTAAGGGGATTTATATATATGGCAAAACAAGTGTGGTTTGATTGAAGGAGAAATTTCTGGTTCGAGGCTTAATAAATTATGTAGTGACAGTAACAAGCATAAGCTTGGTGCTGTCCAGAATATTGTGGATAATCAAAATTCTCAAGCAGTTTTTTTTTGGGAGAGGAGGACAAAATAGCTTACAGGTGGTGTTAAGTGATCACACAGCCCACATTTTCTTGTAACACCAGAGGAATCACAGGGGCGTTTCCGGCGTATTAAAGAAGGTGTACGCGCTTTTTCTGAAGGTGCCCATGTCGTAAGGTCCCGGGAACACTGCCCAAGAAAGCTCATTCCACAGCTGTATTGTGAGTGGAAAAAAGCTCCTTGAAAACCGCACTGTGGAGGTCCACTACACATCCAGATTGTGGGGATGACATCCATGAGCATGAAATGACATAATTAGCGGCGTTGGTGCGAAGGTGGAATTCGGTGACAAGAATCAGGTGAAACAACTCTTCGGAACACTCCCCGTGATAAATGCGGTAGAAGACACACAGTGAAGCGTCGTCTCTACTCAACGCCTAATGATCTCGCCGTTCACAGAGCTCTGGGTCCCCGACAATTCGAGCTGCTCTGCGTTGCACGCGGCCAAACGGATCACGCTGATACTGGGGTGAGCCAGACTAGAGATGACAGCTATACTCCATATGTGGCTGGCGCTAGAATGTGGGCCGTCTTGAACGGCGGTTCTATAAGGGCAAAAAGGCCATGCTGTGCCACTACACGACAGAAGTTAAAAATACGAAAAACGACAATTTTCTCGCTCTATTTTCAATGTAAAGGTAAAAACTACAAATCTTAATATATATAAATCTCGTGTCACAATGTTTGTCCTCAATGGACTCCTAAACTAATGAACGGATTTCAATGGGGATTACTTCATGGAGTGCAGTTTAGTCCAACTTAAGAGATAGGATAGTTTTTATTTCGATTTGGGACCCATAATTTTTTTTACTTCCAATATTTGTTTTGTTTGGACATATTTTCTGTGAGAGTATTTTTGACGCGCGGTTCGACAGTTCTGCTGTGAAACAATTTCATTATAACAACAAGGAGCATATTATTATGTTACAATGAAAAATTATTGACAAATTCATCAAAAACGGTATTTTATTTATTATGTACAGAACAACGTCTGTCTGGTCAGCTAGTATAATATAAAATTAATTGGTACCTTAATTTACTAAACAAAAACATTCATTAATAACAGACTGAGCGCGCTCCCTCAGCTCTACTCGAACCAACTTTACCCGAAACAGTGTAACATAGCCGACCGTGACAGCTCAGTTTAATTCAATATCCATAAAATAAGACGCTCAAAGCGCGTAAAGTTTTCCCTTTAGTACATCTACTCTGAATTATTTAGGTATGTACATGTATAATATCTTTTCCATTTTCTAGGTACGTACTTCAAGATCCGTAGGAAAAGTTTCTGCAAAACAAGACCAAACTACCTTCAAACAATAATTAATGATTAATTCGTGCAGTAGTACATAAAGCCCGTGTAGGACAAGCTCACAGCAAGTTAAATCCATGACACACATGATACAACAGCTGTTAATCGTATTACATTCGTTTCAGACTTATTCCAAGGTTTAAGTGTACGATAATTGTAGTGTAAGTTCTACAAATCAAATATTTTTTCTAAATCGGCTTTAAAAATCACTTATTGAACTTGAATCCTTTGCCGGCTAGATAATGGGTACCACAGCGGCGCCTATTTCTGCTGTGAAGCAGTATTACACATTATTATGTTTCGGTCTGAAAGTGCTAGTGAAATTAAATCACTGGGCAAATGAGACCTAATTTCTTACACGAGCACAGTTGAAGTGCCACTCAGAATTTTTCGATTTTTCAAGAAAGGCATGGCGATCGTCTCGTATCGTCATAAAAAAAACTTATTGAATGTCAGAAACTACCACCCCTTTGAAATAATGTGTATCAGACCTGAATAGACCGGGCGCAAGAAACTCAACAGGTTTTTATTTTTCATAAAATATGTTTACAATGTAATATCGTACAGTAAAAATTTATAATTAAATAGCCTGAGGGTGGTGTCATTTAGAAAATCATTTATGTTTTAGTAACCTTTATCACACTAACGTTTTTCAACAATTCTTTTGAATATTGTAATACTTTTGTTTTAAACATGTTCTGGTATCATATTGTAAAATCATCGCTCAATAAAAGGCTTACTAACTTGAACTAACCTAGTAATAGGCATAACAAGTTTATGTTTGATCCTCGTGTTAACATTATGACTGTCAAAGTTTCTAGCAAATTCCTTCATGTGCTTATGAACATACAGAACATTATCATTAAATTTAATTATGCGCTTAAAAGGTATACCATCTTTATTTGGTTAAATACTTTTAACGCAAAACAGACGACGTACTGTCTGCATGCACATCGTGTTATCTGAGTGACATGACCTATGGAGCTTGTCATATCGCAAATGCATGCATAAAATATGCTTCACCTAAATACATAGATGTAGGTAGGACTCGGCCAACATTCTCGGAATAATAGTTTATTGCAACACGAGTATCGAATATTTGTTTGCTCTTGAGAATGTTGTATCTTGGAACGGCTAGAACTAAATATAGAAAGTTTTCAGTGCAATTCAAAACATACAACTATCTTTAGCTGTTACAATAAACCTTGTGTTCAAAATTAAATCATAACTAGGCCGGTATATCATCGATATAGTAACCGTATCATTCTCGTCCTATCTGTCTATCTAGATAAAAGTATGTAGCTAAGACCTTCTTCTAACTATGGGCCTTATGAGGCAGCTCATTGTTGCTCAGCGGGCAATGGAGAGGGCAGTGCTCGGAGTTTCCCTACAAGATCCAATCAGAAATGAGGAGATCCGTAGGAGATCCAAATTCACATAAAGTCAAAGGCACATAGCTCGACGGAGAGATGGCCGTTGGGGCAGTCTCGAATGGCGACCACGTACCGGAAGGCGTAGTGTTGCTAGGCCCCCCACAAGGTAGACCGACGATCTGTTCAAGATTGCCTGAGTAGGTTGGTTGAGGGCAGCGCAGGACCGATCGTCATGGTGATCTTTGGGGGAGACCTTTGTCCAGTAGTGGACGGCTTCCGGCTAAAATTCATCATTTTATAGATGATGATAACCTTCTTCTAGAATCAAGATACTTACCTGTTCAAAATTATCTCTTTCTTCGACACTGTCATTTATAAGTTACTGCATATACATAAGGTAGAAATAATCAAATATCATTTTGTTTATTGTATTGACACAATTGCATAACATACAACGACAATTAATATAATAGACATTTCATATAAAGCTCAAAATTATAAATTTAATAATATAACCGACCGATTGTGTTCTTTTGATTGGTTCTGTAGTGATTTTTCAACTGATTAAAGTGAAGTAAAAAACATAAAATTATCTAAATAAATATTAAGAGTATCGTAAATTTTATTAGCGTGAAGTCAACCTTTAGTAGTCCCTTACGATGACTACGATTTTGAAACCAGTCTATTTATTTGTTAAGGAAACAAAGAGATACATCACTGTAGTAAAAACGAAGTTAAATAATATAAAAACTAAAAAAAATACAATATTGGATATATCCTAGAATAGTTTCACTGAGAACACAAAAGAATACAATTATACAGACATGAGAAACAAAACGTTAAGATAAGTAAACAATAGAATATTCAGACGAATACACAATATTATATAAATCAAGACACAGACAGACATACTAGGGGATATAATAATGAATAAAGATACTAGGTTTAAGGTAAGGACAGTAATTGTTGTTGAAACTTATTCTTAAATGACGCAGTAGAGGAGTGCGAACAACTTTGTACCAAAAAAACTGGCATGCTACGTGTGTAGAAATATTTAATAAATTACCAAAAGAAATAAGAGAGGAGACAGTGTTAAATAGATTTCAATTATGCACACTATTAAAAAAATATTGTTTTTACTCAATAAATGAATATTATCAAACGAAGTGGTAACTGGCACCAATACTATTTTTACCAATAATATTATATTTTGTTGTGATTATTTTTACTACATTATCTCTTGGCATTTCATTTATTATTGTAAATGTGTATTGTAGGGTCTTTAAGTAGGCTTTATGTTGATTAAATTAAATGTAGCAGTAATTATTGATTGTTAGGTTTATAATATTACGACGTGAAACCACAAAAATATTTGCATGTCTGTCAAGACGAAACATGTGCCTGCTCTTCCAACTTTACTTGTGAACGTTTCTGGCAAATAAAGAACTTTGACTTTGCGAAAACAGGTCGATATTAATGTGAGAATCCAATAATGAACAACAAGAAGTTTTAAAACATAACATTAAAAACATGTTTAATTTTACCAAAAGAAAAACATTAGAAAGAAATAGACAGTGCGCACAAGATACATCGTTTTCTCAGAGGACGGATGAAGTGTAGTAACAATAGGGGACTGTGTAATTACCCCGCACCTACAAGTACTCGCCCAGTGAATTGTTTATCATTACCAGCGGTACACGCAAATTGTCAGCCTCACTGCAGCCTTGACATTCTTTTTCAGTAACATCCATATGGGTGGGATTATTTTATTGCCTCGCAATTGGTTTGTACACTTAAATATATCGTCTCTTTTGATCATATAATGTTATTATGACAATAATTTTACATTTAGGGTTACACGTTTCCATTGTTTGTTAGTAACATACAAACTTTATTGTTTCAAAGTCAACATCAAATTAACTTTATTCAATTAGGCTTAAACTAAAGGCTTGTGAATCGCCACTTCTTCTTAATTGTCTTAATTTCCGATGTCCAAGACAATCTTCGCGAATTAAATCTTTATTTTCACTTCTCATGCTCTGAAATTGCTTATTCGTGCACGATATATGCTGCACAAAATCGATTTTTGTTCACAAGTGCACAAAAGTATCTACTCATAAATGTATATATATATATTAAGGCAAAGAAAATGAGCCATACAGCCAAACACAATAAAAAGTTCAGAGATAGAATTTGTTATTTTTTAATATTTACTTTAATTTATTTGCCTAATGTGTTTTAAAGACATAAAAGATAATAACATTTTAAATAAAATACGGTAGGTTATTTAATTAATTAAAAAAAATATATATTACAAAATTAATTTAATATTAGTAGGCTGTATACGTCTGGAGCCCAAGCCTAATATCAATGTCGTAAGATTAAAAAAAAACGGCGGGAAACATACTACTGTTTTATTTTCTCGAAATCGAAATGAAAAGCAGAGTTTATAACTCGTCCACAAAACCATTTTATCGTTAAATGATTCGTTTTGTGCACTCGTTCTAAAATCTACTATAAACTTACATACTACACGCACTAACTATGCACAAAATGCCTTCATTCATCGTTCTTGTTTAGTATACAACAAAGAATAGTGTTCAATTGATTACTTTTCAGGGTCGTTACAGAAGTTGATTGAACAAATTAAGAAAATGTCTTTTAATTAATTAATTTATTTATTTATTGGAACACCAACAATAGGTACACACGACATTTGCTTTCACAATATTAAGATTCTATATAGTCTAGTATATCAATTACTTAAAGGCATTCACAGCATTTCATAATAGATATTTACAATTGGCAAAAACAAGACTTAAAAATTAAAACAAAATGCTAGTAAATTAAATTAAACTTATTACAAAATATGATAGAAATTAACAATTTATGAATATATTAACACAAGAAAATCTTATGACAATATTAAGCAATTGCAAGTAATTTTCGTTTGAGATCCGCTAAACTGTCGTTGAAGATCTAAATCTCTAAAAATTATAGAGTTATATGTGGAACAAATCCTATAGATAGGTGCATTCCGTCCAATATTAGTTCTCGTAACCGGTAAATAGAAAAAAAATGTTTTATTTCGAGTATTACGTTGAGGTACTTGAAATGTTATACAATTTAATATGTCCACAGAATTTATTTTATTGTTTACAATTTCTCATTATAATTAAATAATTTTGCATCTCTTTATTAACTTAAAAATGTATGCTTAATATTATTTTTACTAAAACCATCAATAATTTTCTATAAATATTTTATTATTTTCAATTCAATATATTTAATTAATTAATATGTATTATTTTCAACATAAATTTAAATTGTATTTAATTTTCTCGCATTTTTCTATCTACTATTTAATCGTGGAAACTTTTATTGGTCAGTGATTTATATTTTATGTTTTATTTTTAAGTGTATTAAGTTGTACTGTTTGTTTGCCGATTAAAATAAAATAAAAAATAAATATTTCTTTTAAATTACTGAGTGTACCATATGTTCGAAAAAAGTAGAGCCCGTGAAAAGAACATACAAGAAACTCAAAGCCCACTCTTTTCAATCAAAAGACTAATAGAATATTTTACAGTGGCTGTAATATACACAATGTTTGTGAGGTGGTGCATCCAATATATGAAATATGAATCGCGCTTAAATAATATCAAATATTTCCTTAAAAAGAAAATTGTATGCATCAACTTAGATTATTTAAACGTATAGAGCCTCTCTAGAGAAAACGGGCCATGTTTTTTACTTTAGTGAGCATAACAGCTACGTCTAACACTCGCGATACGTTAGTGAATTTGTTTTAGTGTGCGTGCGTTGCTGAAAATAAGGCTAGCAGTTCGCTTATCATTTTTTTCGACGTGTTCACAGCTGCCAGAGTCTATTAGCGTTGGGTACTCTAGTTGTTACGTCTAATATACATTGGTAACAAGTAAATAAATACTGGAATTAGGTTGAAGACAGTAAAAAAAGCTTGTCGAAATACAACTTGCGATCTATTCGGTAGAAGACGCACAAGAAGCTACTAGGGAGGCTCCTTTGTTGAAGAAAGTAAAAAAAGCTTGTCGAAATACAACTTGCGATCTATTCGGTAGAAGACGCACACGAAGCTACTAGGGAGGCTCCTTTGTTGAAGAAAGTAAAAAAAGCTTGTCGAAATACAACTTGCGATCTATTCGGTAGAAGACGCACACGAAGCTACTAGGGAGGCTCCTTTGTTGAAGAAAGTAAAAAAAGCTTGTCGAAATACAACTTGCGATCTATTCGGTAGAAGACGCACAAGAAGCTACTAGGGAAGCTCCTTTGTTGAAGAAAGTAAAAAAAGCTTGTCGAAATACAACTTGCGATCTATTCGGTAGAAGACGCACACGAAGCTACTAGGGAGGCTCCTTTGTTGAAGAAAGTAAAAAAAGCTTGTCGAAATACAACTTGCGATCTATTCGGTAGAAGACGCACACGAAGCTACTAGGGAGGCTCCTTTGCACTGGATGCCGGCAAAATTATGGGTACCACAACGGCCCCGATTTCTGCCGTGAAGCAGTAATGTGTAAGCGTTACAGATTACTGTGTTTCTACTTTACTGCGCCGTAGCTAGTGAAATTACTGGACAAATGAGACTTAAGGTGACGAGCGGAGTAGAAGAATCCTGAGCGGCACTGCATGGCGTATCAATAACCATCAGCTGAACGTCCTGCTCGTCTCGTCCCTCATTCTTCATAAAAAAAATATATTTCGATGCCAAGGTACCTATCGTTTGTCCGTTTTTTGGTTTCCGTACCGAAGATAACCTTATAGCTACTTTCTGTCCGCCTGTCAGCGGGCTCATAACCCGCAATAGTTAGATAACTGAATTGAAAATGTGTGAAGTATTATTGCCGCTTCAACAAAAAAAAAAGAAGAAGAACCATAACAAAATGGCCGCGAAGCACCTAAACAACAAAAATATTTCTTTTACAAATGTATTTAAAAATTGCAACAAATTATGAAGTATTGAACATTGTACGATGGTAAGTAACCATTTCGGGTTTTTTTGAGATGATTCAATATTATTTCATACTTAATAACTTATTTTTCGTATCTATAATCTTTAATTATAAACCGATGGGTAGCGATTAATCGGTAAGTTTTAAATTATATAATATATCAATGCGATCACCATTAAGAGGTACCTAGCTATGACCAAAACCTTACGGTTCTTCAATAAGTTATTAACCCCGTGAAGTAACAGTGTTCCAAATAAGTTATTACTTATTACTCAGATGTGCTTAACGCATTTTACTTTCTCACTTTCTTCATGTCATAATGCGTGAAGTGGTTTTTTGTGTAAAATACGGACTCATGAGTCAATGTAGAAAGCTGGAAATGTAATTATGTATTTAATTTCTATACATATTATTAATATTAACTCCAATTCAGGAAGTCCATCATCAGCCGGAAGACGTGACACTGCTGGACAAAGGCCTCACCCAAAGATTTCCACGACGATCGGTCCTGCACTGCCCTCATCCAACGTATTCCGGCGATCTTGACTAGATCGTCGGTCTATCTTGTGGGGGGCCTACCAACACAGCGTCTTCCGGTACGTGGTCGCCATTCGCGGACTTTACTGCCTCTTCGGCCATTTGTCCGTCGAACTATGTGCCATACCCATAACTCGTTAAGTTTCCAAAAGTAATACCAAACTTTTACGTAAAAAGGTAACAATCTAACCAGACATCAAAGAAGTAACATTTACAATTTGAACATAGGTAAATGTTAAAACATACTTGCTATAAACGTTGTCGCGTAAAAAAAGTTAGGTAGTTCCGACGGCTAACAATCGGTGAGTAGTCTTAACTCTTAAGGCGACACTAAATACCAGCGACCTTGAGCGATATGAGTTCACGGCTGCCGGCCCGCCATCTATGTAACAAACCCAATATTTTCAAAATTCTTGCGTGGAAAACAGTTTATATGCTTACAATCCTCGTTATTCACTAATAATCTGAATAAATGAACCTACACAAAAAAGTACAAGCTATAAGAATAACTTTTCTGAGAGAAGTACCAAAAAAATGCGTAACGCCATGCCAAAAAACTTGTTTAACTTCAAAGAAAAGTGGTAGTTCAAAAAGGCTCGGCAGTGTTAACTATAACCAACAGCAAGCATTAGCAACCTACAAATAAGACTTAAGGATATGTGTAACAGGATTAAATAGTGTTCATAGCTGGAAATGCTATACTTTCACCACAAAACTTGTCTAAAAACACCATGTTTGCGTGTTTTCTGCTTACTCTTCGCCTTAAGCATGATAATGGAAATCTGCGGAAGGATACCAACAGCTGAACGACCAGATGAAAGAACGTTTTTCACGTTTCAAAAATTTTTAAAGTACGACAACCCTACATTCAGTCAACAGTTTAAGCACAGGAAATTTGTGTTAATTGAGTGCATGGCGCGTCGGTCGCTAATTATTCCGGCGCGACACGAATACACCGCGTAAAACAAAGGAAGCTGAGCGCTTTACGATCATCAGTGCGTTATGGAGCACAACTCCAGTCGCTTGGCAGAAAGATTTTTTGGACATTGACCTTAGTCCCTATCAAAATATTTCCGTCAAGTCGCGCGTGAGAGTGAGACACAAATATAATTTGAATGCATTCTGAGTAATTATGTTTGAAGAAATTTATTTCGAAATGATAACGGTGTCGTTCCTAATTGAACGAGGATAATCTGTGCTATGAGTATAAAGCACAATAATCTTATATTTTCTGATTTAGGGCGCGGACTGACTAGGATTGTAACCGCTACAACCAACCCTACAATATTTTTGTTGATCATGTTGCTAAGCTGCAAATGGGCATTTATTTTACTGATTTTCTTTTGTTTATTCAAAATTTACATATAAAATTGAAAAATTGTTTGGTTTAAGTTTTAGAAAAGTACTAATTCTATTCAATTCTTTAAAAAAATGATGTTGTTATCGCTGAAAACTTGAAGATTTTTCACTCCAAAGATTATTTTTGGGAAGCAACTTCCAAATTTTTTATTGGATATTTCAAATTATATATCAATATTCTATTCGGTTAAAATTTTTCTTTGGATCCTTTTTTGTGCACTGTATTTTTTGCGTCGGAATATTTTCATTGCGTTATGATATAATCGACTCCCTAAAACACCAATTTTTGTGGATATTGAGGTATGACCGCGCCTTAATGTTACAAATCATACTTGAATATCTTAATATATAGAAATCCAGCCAAGCAATTATGTTTGTTCCAGTGAACTCCTAAACTAATGAACTAATTTTGATGGAGATGCAGTTTAGTACTACTTGAGAGATAGCATAGTTTTATTTCGATTTGGGGCCCATAATTTTTTTTCCAATATTTGTTTTGTATGGATAAATTTTCAATGAGACAATTTATTGACGCACTGTTTGACAGTTCTGCTGTGAATCAATTTCATTATGAAATATTATTGACCAAATTCATAAAAAAAAACAGTATTTTATTTATTATGTACGTCTGTCGCGTCAGATAGTATTATATATGTAGGTATTTTCTCAATCTTTTTACATAGGCTTTAGCTTTGCCTGCGTCTATCTAATGTATCTATGTATGTAACGGAATTGTTGAACATGATTTTCACCGACTTCAAGACGACCGATTGAGTCCAAATTTTGCACACATATATAGGTCAGGATTTTAAAAGTCGACATTAACAAGACGTCGTCAGCTATGGCCACATAAAGCAGCGAAAATACTTTGCATGTATAATATATTATCTAATACATAAAATTCTCGTGTCATGGTGGTAAACTTTGAACTCCTCCGGCTTGACCAATTCTCATGAAATTTTGAGTGCATACCCAAGTAGGAGGACAACTCGGACAACATCTACTTTTCATCCCCCTAAATGTTAAGGGTGGTCCACACGAATTTTTATTTTTAAATTTTTTTTGACATTTTTTTGTAATTTTTTTTGATTACGATTCATCATTAAAAAATACATACAATTTCAAATTTTCACCCATCTACGATCAACAGTTACTTTTTTATCGGCAATACAACGCTTGCTGGGTCAGCTAGCAGCTTATAATATATTGTCCCGACCTCTTGTTAATATTTATGCAAAACTTGAAATAAATCTATTCATTAATATTGCGCATTCAACGAATATACGTACAGACAAAATAGACACATCTAGTAACTACTTTTTTGGCTTCGGTATTATTTGCGGAACACAAAGCAGGTATTATTATATATATAAATATGTATGTTTTGAATCACTAAATATGATTAAGTACATGCCAACTATATTATAGTCTATTGAAGTTACACCCTATTATCATTATAAAGGGTTTGACCTAAAACCGCCAGAGTTTATCTACTGTGACTTATAGCGACAGCATTACGTAATTATGTGGGTCCCTCACTATAAGACCCCACAGAAACACTTCCGCCGCATTGATAACAATGAGTAACAAATCCTTTGTTGATATTGTTGTTCCACATTTATTTATATAAGAAAACGCCAGTACAATTACAGTATGTATATAGTTGGAAATTGCGAAACTTAAGTGGCAATGGGTAGGGCACATAGATCGACGGACAGATGGCCGTTGGGGCAGTAAAGTCCTCGAATGGCGACCACGTACCGGAAGACGCAGTGTTGGTAGGCCCCCCACTAGATGGACCGACGATCTGGTCAAGATTGGATGAGAGCAGCGCAGGACCGATCGTTGTGGAAATCTTTGGGGGAGGCATTTGTCCAGCAGTGGAAAAAGATAGGAGCAAAAAACTCAATGATACGAATTATCTATGAAGGTTTCTTAAAATTTTTATTTGTTTCAAAAAAATATGGACGATGTGGGATCGAACTGCGCTTTCAGAGAGAACGCCTCTGGCGCTTTTAAGACTGAGGACCGAGCCAATGGCCTTGATGAATCGAGCGGAGCTGGGTTACCTCTCTCGCATAAGTAGCCATAGTTGTAATTCAGAATTAGAAGCATTTTTAATTAACAACAAACATAATACAATTTTCTTTACAAAACTATGTGACGTTAAATAGTACTGGTGTACAATTAATAAATTTTCGCACAATTTTTATCTAGATTGAATGATTAGCATGGCTCCAACTGTAAAAGCTAGGGGTAGTTTGGTGATGTTTTTCGCACTGTCTGTAAAAAATATATAAGAAATAGCAATATGTTATGTTTTTAAAGTGATAACCCTCACTTCTAGGATTAATACACAAATAAAATTTGAAAAACAAAATTTTATGAACGATGCGGGATTCGAACCCACGACCTCTGGCGTTCCGTGCCGGTGCTCTACCCAACTGAGCTAACCGTTCACCATCGGCACAGAACGCCGGAGGTCGTGGGTTCGAGTCCCACATCATTCATAAAATTTTGTTTTTAAAATTTTATTTGGATATAAGAAATAAATAAAATTTGGTTCCATATTGTGTAGATATGTAATTATTTTTTGTAACAATATAAGCTTTATATAAACCGTCAAGAAATGGTTTCAATTATGCGCTATTTTGGTGATTTCCTGGGAACGCGGCCTTAACCCCTTGTAAGGGACAACTAGCACACCTGTTGGGTACAACAATAACTACAGCCGTCCACATGGCGGCGGTTTTCACCCTACCGAGTGTCTCCGTAAGACAGTTTATTCTATTCTTTCTTTAAAAAATATCCTTCGCAGTATAAGGTGAAAAATTCAAGAACAACAAGTTCTAGGAAATATATTAAGCCTAAATTAAAATATTTATAATGAAAATCACTTATTGAATGTCAAAAACGACCACCCATTCAATATAGTATGCCTCAGACCTGAGGAGAACAGAAAATGTTGTAAGATCCTTAAATCGGTCACAATATCAATTCCCCGAATCAACAAAGTGACAAAATGTTATCTTATATAATGCGCTAAGGTAATATAGTGTTTAATATAGAGGGGATTAAGTTAAAGAACCTTATCCTGTTACGGCTTATACAGTTGGTGACATAATATTTTTGGATCACACACACTTTGTCGTTCAGGTTTAACTTTTGAGCTCAGTAACATCGTCTTCAATTTCAATGATACTCCCTATAACGCGGATTCATATAACGGGATATCCATCCGACGTATAACACGGGCTTCCACATACATATCTCTGTACTTTGAAATTTAGAGACCCCGCAAACTGCAGACTTTCGATCGGCCGATAGTTTGGTTGAGTTCGGCTGTTAAGTGGCACTGGCCCGACTAAACAGTTGGGTCTGTGATAAGTGCGCACACTAGCAACTATCGGCCGACAGTTTTAGGGACGATTCGCTATTAGTTTTAAATTGGATATTGATGAGTCTGGCAGACTAAACAATCGGTGGTGTGCACGCCTAGAAGAGCGCAGTACTGATTTAACAGTCGGCCGATAGTTTGCTGACGGTTGTAGCCCATCAAACTTTTTTGTCAGCCAATCGTTCGTTATAATGTGCGCACTCTCATACATCTTCATACTGATTAAGAAACCAACCAAACTATCGGCCAATCAAAAGTCTGCAGTTTGGGGGGTCTCTTATAATGATTTGTACAGTTCATAATTAGCACGTCTATAAATTGTATTCTTACAAAATTAATTTATTTCATTAAATTTCTGTATTAAAAACCTAAATAAAATAGTAAAACTAGGCAAACAATTGGTACTTGATACGAATTGTGATTTATTATTATTATTACGAATTACGAGGTCGTCAAAACGCGTTATAAAGAAAGAACCCTATAACACGGAACCGCTCTACCGCGTCATAGGGAGTATTGATTAATTGTACACCTGTATTAATTGTTTTTTTTATATTATATAATGAAATAGACAACGACAGACAACCACACGCTAATCGCTTAATGTTTTAAAAATTGTATACATATAAATGAATATAAGTCAGAGTATATTTCAATTTTTATTAATTACTAGCTGACCCGACAGACGTTGTTCTGTATATAATAAACGAAATAATGTTTTTATATGAATTTGTCAATAATATATCATAACATCACAAATTACTTCGTAAAATATGCACCCTCCTGTCGTAATGAAATTGTTTCACAGCAGAACTGTCATACCGTGCGTCAATAAATTCTCTCATAGAAATTATGTATGAACACAATAAAGGAAAAACAAATTTGTTGTTTTTATTTAATTTAGCAGCATTTTCCTATTTATTACACCTTTTAAACCTTTTCTGGACTTCCACAAATAATTCAAGACCAAAATTAGCCAAATGAGTCCAGCCGTTCTCGAGTTTTAGCGAGACTAACGAACAGCAATTCATTTTTATATATACAGATTAAACAAGATAGACTACGTACCTGATAAGAAACATGTTTTGTACAAAGTACAGACTATTATAAAGTATTACGACACAAGAATAGGTCATAATATCAGCGTATTCAATGCTCATACAAATTTATCACTGACTTTAAAATTCAAGGTTTCTATGTTATGATAAAAACTCGATTTCGGTTTAAGCAGTTTTTTAATGCATTAACATTAACAACGTAAGTTAACAGATAAGTAAAGTAATATCATATAGATTATGTACTAAATATTAAATAAAAATGAAGGTCATTATAAAACAGCATAAAATAAGTTTGAATTATGTTAACGATAATAAGATTGTTTGTTGAAAATTATTATAAAAATTGTATATCAACGTTCCATGAAAACATTAACAGCTTTAAATAAGGCATAAGAAGATGATCGCTTGGTATATTTTTTCTTAAAAGTTGTCATATAATCTTGCTTACACTCACAACCACAGAACAGTATAACCTACACCTTTGGCACTTGTAAGTCCCTTTCATAAAACTTAATTTAAATTACAGTGGAATTATATTTGTTATAAAATACCTTTTTAAATATTACCCCGCATGTAATTAATTATAACTGAATTTTTATAATGAATATAATCTAGATAAATCTATCAACTTTTATTGATATCTTCTAAACAGTAACGAAATGCAATGTAGATGTCCCCATGTCGCTCTGTGCATAGATTTTTCTATCCACTGCATATATTTTTCGGAATCGTAAGACTTCATATTATGTCACATTTGTTTAAACAATAAAAATTATATACTTATAATTCAATAAAAATTATATTCCAATAACTCATACTTGTATAATGAAAACATTTCAGAAAGAACAGTTTTATGTTGCGGAATTGACGAATGGCGGTCTACCGAATAGCGACAAGGCGGGCAAATTTATAAAATGTGAATTTCAAAAGCAGCTGGCAACTATAAACAATAAATAAACAAAGTCCTCTACGTATAAAAAGCTATGTGAAACAATTAAAAACGTGAGTGCATGTGAAACGACAACGAACCGAACACATTGAAGCACTTGAGAGTCTCCCTATTTGGAACGAAATCTAAATTAGGTCCGCGGCCATTAATCAAACTTAGTCTGTAACATAAGAATGACACAACGGAGCAAAGCGTTCGCGTCAAGAATTCGAGATTTATTTCGAGACAATTTTACTGATGTGAAAACTTGTTTACGGTTTTTGCAGTGAGCACTTTATTTTGTAGGCATTGAATGATGGTATCACTCTCGGCTATATAACGCTTGTTCGGGTAGCGTAGGTTCGAGTAGACTGTGCAATTTTTAATAAATAAATAGGATAAAACTCGTGGCGACCACGTACCGGAAGATGCTGTGTTGGTAGTAAGAATACGTTGGATGAGGGTAGCGCGGGATCGATCATCGTGGAGATCTTTGGGGGAGGCCCTTGTCCAGCAATGGACGTCTTCCGGCTGATGATGATGATGAGACAAAACAGCGTACGGGTCACCGTGATCACCACAGCCCACATTCAATACCAGAGGAATCATACGAGCGTTGTCGGCCTCTTAGGAGAGTGTACGCGCTCTTTTGCAGGTGTACCAAAGTTTTTATGATTGTCTACTAGTGTATAGGTAGATTTTAAACATGTGAGCATCATGCGAACTATGGAAGTATATTAAAAAAAAGTTAAAATACAAGTGGCGCTCGCACACTAAGGGTTAGGTAACATCTTGCAATAATTTTTTTTAACGTGCGGTTAAGTGCTTAGAAGAAACGGCGCTAAGAGTAAGGTTATTGACTAATATAAAATTCATTCAGACGTTTTGGCGTGATTTTGTAAGAAACATAGGCAAAAATATTCACACTCATAAAATTATGACAAGAATAGTTATTATTGTCTAGTACCTACTTACATCGTCGAAATGAATGCGATAAGCAAGGCGAATGAACAAAATTCAAAAAAACATTCAATTTGAATAAATATTTCATGACTTAGAGAAGAGATCTCTGTTCCGTTTATTATGTACGGGTCGACATGTGGCGTATCGGTGGCTTACCTGGAATCCAGTGTAGAGTTGAGCCGCTGTGAACGTCTCAGCGGAGCATTTCGCACCGCACTCACCGGCTCCTCCCAACTTCCGCCAGCTGATCGGTGCTCATCTGCGCAAACCGACATATTGTTTACAACCAACTATTATTAAGATTTTTTTATATCACAATTTCACGTTACGAGCAGGACGTTCGGATACGACCTGTCTATTACCTACAATGACTTTCGGCTGATCTATTGCAATGCAGTGTCACTCAGGAATCCGTAAAAAAAATCCAAAATTCTGAGCGGCACTACAATTGCGCTTCTCACATTGAGACTTGATATTGTCTCATTTGCCCAGTAATTTCACTAGCTACGGCGACCTTCAGACCGAAACACAATAATGTTTACACCTCTAACGAGACCCTTAGGCGTGGGACTACACTATTCTATTTATGCCCCGGGGAAGCACAGGGATTAGATACTTTAGAAAAGAATAGGCACCTATTTTACACTAGATAATTTTGTAGAAATTACGATACCATAGTGTTCATTGTACATAAATGGCACAAATATAGAAATCTTACGGTTTCGGTGTAGGTTTTTTAAACAACAGCAATGATTTTGCAAATATAGGTATACGGTTTGGTAAGTGCCAAATAGCTGATACTGAGATACACACTAACCAAGTTATTTTTAAACAATGAACGCCTGTTTTCAGAGGCTGTGTAAATAGTAAAAAGACGTTGATCTGATGCCATCGAATCTGAACAGCTGGTATTTCTTTCATCAATTTTCATTATTTAAATAACAGAATCATCCCATTCTTCCAATTCCATTAAGTCAGTAGATTTTTCTTCAATTGCCATTTGTCATAATTTTGAAATAAATTATGACCTCGATGATAATTTTTCGAAACTTTACTAATTTTAATATAACAAGTTATTTAAATACTTTCTCCAATTTATTACACAGTTACATTTGGACTGCATTCTACTTATTAGGATTAATATCAGAAAAACCAAGATTACATTAGGAGAGTTAAGAGTTTTTTTTTAATTCCATTGTTGGATTGTTTGACTTCACCACAATAATTTTTAGATAGTTAAACGGTACTGTGACCATAAAAAATTGCAAACATGAAGAAAGTCCAATAATTAACTAAATAGCCTATACATTTATATTTTTTACTTTTATGCAATCGCGGTTTTTATGGATGTTGTTTTTATGGATAATTTTATCACAGCAAAAACTGTCAAAGTTTTATACAAATCGATGTTGAAGACGTTCTCCATATTCTTCTATGATTAATATCTGAATTATATATCAAAATACTTATTACTTCAAATTATTGCAATTATTAATAGAAATTTTATTCGATTTGTTGTTAGGTCCATAATAAATAAAATACTGTTTTTTATGAATTTGTCAATAATATTTCATAACATAAAGTATTATTTCGTAAAATATACTCCCTGTAGTTTGAAATTGCCGTGCGTCAATAAATTCTCTCATAGAAAATATGTCCATAAAACACAAATATTGGAAATAAAAAATAATTATGGGTCCCAAATCGAAATTAAAACTATCCTATATCTCAAGTTGGACTAAACTGCACTACATGAAGTAATCCCCATTAAAATCCGTTAATTACTTGAGTTCATTGGAAACAGACATCAGGACACTGGATTTATACATATTAAGACCAAAACCCTTGGTAAACCTTTAAACTATTGCAAAATAAGGTATGAATATATAGACAAAAGAAAGATATAAACAAGATATCCAGCAGGCAACCTTGCAATCAATTGGTTATTGAATAGTGAGCGATGACAAACACGCAAGGAGTCCAACGCACGCTCTTATGAGCAAATAGCGGTAACGTGGCTAGAATTAAGGCGCGGTCATACCTCCGATATCCACAAAAATTGGTTTCTTAGAGAGTCGATTACAACATAACGCAATGAAAATATTCCGACGCAAAAAATCCAGTGAACACAGAAGGACTTAAAGAAAATTTTGAACCGAATAGAATATTTATATATAATTTGAAACATCCAATAAAAAATTTGGAATTAGCTTCCCAAAAATAAACTTTGGAGTCAAAAATCTCCGAATTTTCAGCTATAACGACATTCTTTTTTTAAAGAATTTCATAGAATTAGAACTTTTCAGAAACTTAAACCGAACAATTGTTCAATTTAATAAGTGAATTTTGAATAAACAAAAGAAAATCAAAATAAATGCCCATTTGCAGCTTAGCCACATGATCAACACAATTGTTGTGGGGTTGGTTAGCATTTACAATCCTAGTTAGTCCGCGCCTTAATAGAAGAAACTAGAATATACCATTCTTAAGTCATGCTTCAGTAGCTATACAGTCAAAGCGTGCAAAAGTGAGAGTCAAAAGAACCACTACTGTTAAAACAGATGATGAAGACAGGTCTTTCTGACTTAAATACAGATTCACAAACATTTAATTTACAGTGTTAAACATATTGTTTGGATACTTTTCTTTAGATTTTAATGCTTAAAAAGGCAACAAAAAAAACTATGTTTAAAAAACCGACTTCAAAAACTGAAAATAAAAAATAACATAATAAAGATTTAATTTATACACGTCTTATACAAACCTAATATCTTTGCGGCCTTACAAATAAACTTGGTATAAAGTTATAACTGATGATAAACAAAGAAAATGCAAAATGTTTACAATATCTTTGACAACACTGTCAATACAATGATAATTCTGAAGTTTTCCTAATGACAAGCAGCCTTGCAAATAAACGCGGGAAACGTTATACGTCCCAACAAACCATTCCTTGGGTTGTTTTGTTCTAGACGAAGCTATCCCGACTTCTATAGATATTTACAGACTCTTAATTACAGTATTATCGCTTACTCAGGTTTCACTCAGCCATGTAAGACTGTACTTACTTTACAATAATTATTTTATGATATTACTTATGATACGGCTTGCCGATTTCAATGCAGTGCCGCTCAGGATTCTTAAAAGCTCAAAAATTCTGATCGGCACTACAATTGCGCTCGTCAACTGGAGACATAAGATGTTAAGGCCCCTTTTCCCCAGTAATTTCATTAGCTACTGCGCCCTTCAGACCTAACACAATAATGCGTACACATTACTATTTCACGGCAGTAATAGGCGCCGTTGTGGTACCCATAATCTAGCCGGCATCTCCTGTGCAAAGGAACCTCCCACTGGTAACATACTTACTAGGTGGTGAGTAGTTATAATAGGTGTTTGGAAATTTAGAGATGATGGAAGGAGCTAGGACCGTTAAAAAGAAGGATTGTAATCTCTGCTTACCTCAAAAAGAGTAGTTTACGAATATAATCATGAATCAAAGTTTATAATTACAATAAATTTGAAAATGAAGTAGGCATCTATTATTATATACAATACTTGTCACTGTTACTACCTACTACTACTGTTACAAGTTGTCCTGTCCACAACAAAAGACAATAACTTTCGGAATATTCAACTACATGAACATAATAAAATAATAATAAAACCTATTTATACCCAATCTACTATTAAATTACATTCTTACAGTTATATTACAGTTATATCTATGATTACATATCTATATATAATATATAATTTTTATTTTTTAAATATATATACATACATATTATATCTTTATCATTCAAATAATCTTTAACATTATAATAGGCCGTAGATGTTAATTTATTTTTTACGATACATTTAAATTTTTTAATAGGTAATATTTTAATTTCATTTGGGAGTTTATTATAAAATATAACACAATCCACTGTAAAAGATTTAGCAATTTTACGGAGCCTAGTAGATGGAATTGCGAGTTTATGTTTGTTTCGAGTATTGACACTGTGTACATCACTATTCTTTTTAAATTGGCTAATATTTTTATGAGCGTTTAGGAGGTTCTCATATATATTCTATAATCTTATTATTTCACTAAACTTTTCTCTCAATGAATCCCTTGAACGCATTTTAAAGACTGCTCGAATTGCTCTTTTCTGCAGCACAAATATGTTTTCAATATCTGCAGCCCTACCCCACAATATAATTCCGTAAGACATGACACTATGAAAGTAGCTGAAATATACAAGTCTAGCCGTTTCAACATCTGTCAGCTGCCTAATTTTTTATCGCAAATACTGCAGAGCTAAGTCGATTACATAAGTTTTTTATGTGAGCACCTATATATATATATATATTTCATTGCTTTCTTTTTCCATAAGTATCCTATCGCTTGAATGTCTTCTATCCACCTTCTCCTGGGACATCCTAGTCTTTTTCCTATATATATTGTATTCAACTACATGTATAGGAATATATAATTCTTAAGCAAGTCGTATATATATATGCGACTATATATATATAGTGTGAAGTTGAATTCAAATATTATTATATGTTGGTAATGACGATTAGTTATATGTATTATGTACTTATTTATATCCAAACAGTACTTATAGTGTACGAGATCAAAAACACGCAATCAAATATTAATTTATTCACTCGTAGCATATTAATCTCGAATCGTATGCAAGCAGGGAACCACCCACAAGATACGCAAAATGAATGGTCCACAACACGACCAGGAATAATTGCGATAAATTAATTACGTGGAGTCGCGCTCGCGTATTTTCTGTATGGAATAAGGCTGCCTGTCCATTGACACATAATATAGCGGCAGCGAAAGAAGGCTAAGGAAGTAAAGAGAGATAGTATGTGTGAGATTTACGTTCATTGCCAATATTCAGTCTATCTCTTACTTGAGATAAAAATACACGCTATCTGTCAATGGGACGACCGCGACGTATAGCTTACCATCGATAGAAGTTTGTATGGAAATTGCAATTTACGCGTCCCAGTATAAGGCGATAAGAATGACTAACGGCCATTCCCAATATACTATCTACAGATAAATTACTACCTTCTACTGTCAGTAATTAGATGTCAATAATCTGGAAGATGTCCCAATATACCCGATAAGTCATTCTTATCGCCTTATATTGGGACGCGTGAATTGCAATTTCCATACAAACTTTATATCGCTCGTAAGCTATACGTCGTCCCATTGACGGACAGCGTGCACTGATAGGGTGAGTTATCGTCGATAAGTTTATTGGGACAGAAAAGTCAAGGATCGCTGACTTCGTAATGATATTTGTATGTAGAAAAGACCTCAGACACTGCAGAAACTCAATCAGTAGCTACACATAGCGTTTACAACTTTATTTCCCCAACGGCGTTTGCAAAGTATTAATTGTATTCTTCTTATCAAATCCAAGTATACCAAAGCCGAGAGAAGGAAAGTTAAAGATTAAATATATTAGCCACACCAGTGGACTAGCAGCTTAAGGCCTGGCCAACACATGCAATATTACATACTATAAATACAGATATCAAGATTGTTATCGTCGCTTGCAACGGCTATGGATATGCGATCTTCTAGGAGACCTGAAGCAAAAAAGTCAACTCTCCGTAGAGGATAGCGATCTTTATAATTAACCATTGCATTGGTATGCGTCTTAAAGATACGCTTTACTTTATCACATATTAAAATTTAAATTTCATACAATGTTTCTCATAATAGCTGCAATAAACGATTTTTTTTAATACGCAAAATTAGAATTAGTGTGGGAAATTGTTGTGATCATTTCCGCTTGGTAGGAATGTATAAATATATTCCTATGGAGTACATTGACCGCCTGTATCCATCAACACGTAACAAAGTGTAGATTACACCTTTTTGTTTCAGTTTTTATTTCTTCACAGCGCTCGAATCAATAATTCTAGCGACGGCAACATCTAGTGAGGTGAGTTCTCTGAAGGGTTTGATCACCTGCTGTCAACAAGCTCATCTCATGGTGGGGGATTAGTCCCGTCCAATGGACAGGTGCAGGTGTTTAGAGATATTATCAGACAAGTTCGCTTGTATTGGATCAATAAATAAAAAACTACTTTAGCAAATTCTTTGACCAATAGAAAGCTACATTATTAGGGAATAGAATGGGTAAGAAATTAATAAAAAAAAAAGGACATTGGAAGTAAACACTTCTTAGCTTCATAAAATATTAGCATTGTTTTTGATTTTTATAGTCTTTATTATTGTTTTTTTTTAATTATAATCAAACGGGCACTTGATGTTTAATAAAACCCCCATCAAACCCAAGGGTCTTGCAAGTCTAGGAATACGTGGAAATTTTCTTGTGCCCGTCTATTCTCTCTCAGAGCGCCATTTCTTACGACCGTTCCCAATATTGAGTCTATCTCTTACTTGGGATAAAAATAGTAACTATCGTTGACTTTTCTGTCCCAATAAACTTATCGACGATAACTCACTTTAACCGTGCACGCTGTCTTTCAATGGGACGACGTATAGCTTACCAGCGATAGAAGTTTGTATGGAAATTGCAATTCACGCGTCCAAATATAAAGCGATAAGAATGACTTATTGGGTACATTGGGACAGCTTCAGATTATTGACAGCTAATTACTGACAGTAGAAGGTAGTAATTTACCTCTATCTGTAGATAGTATATTGGGAACAGCCGTTAGTGGCAATGATTTTACTGACGTATATAAAAGCACTCTTAAGGAATAAATTTTAGTTAACTAATTGTCTTTTATGACTTCTTCAAATCACACACCGATACAAAAACATGAATTCCCTATCCACTATAATAATATTTAGCTGAGTCATTGACGAAAAACAGTTATTTAAATGCCATGCGCCTGTTTAACAAGTTTTAAATTTCAAACTACACAAACCGGAATAGAACCATTGCATAATCAATAGCTGAATGACATTCGATATTCCATTCATGCTAAAATGCATTTTCAACACGATAGCTGGCAAGCTCTACAAAATTTGATACAAATAAAACAAACACTATATATAATAAAACTATCATTCATTCAAACTTACCCTATTTAATATCCGTCGTAGGTGAAACACAAAAGAATTAAATATTAGAGAAAGTCAAAGATATATTATATACTAAATACCCGTTCCCCGTTGCTGGGGCAATTTTAAAAGGAAATAAATGAAATTTTATTCATCATATATTTTTTTATTCATATTGATATTTTTATTATTTTCCTTTGCAAAATGTTCATAAAAGTAAAACATCAATAAAAAACTGAAGGAACGTTGGAATTCGAAAACCATAAAACCCATCTAGGATAAATTTCGCATCGAATGGTGTTGGTTTCATGTCGATACGATCAGTGGTTTAGGCGTGATTGAGCCTCAAACAAAGATCATTTTCATTATATATATAGAAGATTAAATGAGGGCAGTGCAGGACCGATCGTCGTGTAGATCTTTGGGGGAGGCCTTTGTCCAGCATTGGACGTGTTCCGGCTGATGATAATAACTAGTATGTACAGTACAAAAATGGAGTATCAAGAGATATTCCTATAAAAATCCGCTCAAAATGTAAAGAGTGTCGGTAAAATATAGGTGGATAGATAAAAGCAAAGCAGCGCATCAGTAGATAAGATTTCACATGCAACAATAATATCAAATTATGGTAGAACTGTCCTGTTTAATCACGTTAGTAAAATAATAATATTGGCCTATTGACACAAAGTATTATGAAGTGCAATAGGTTCTCCACATTCCAGCTGTTTAAGGGACAAAAATATGATTTTTAATACAACATCAAACCTAATGGGGTAGTCAGTACGTTTAAAAAAAAGAAAACGAAGAATAATTTGTAATAATATGAATATCATTAAAAATAATAATGAAGTAATTAAGGTATTTTATCCACCGCAATTTTATATAATTTCTATAGACAGTTTAATTACGACCCCTATAGCACAGTGGTTAGTGACCCTGCGTACTGAGCTTATAGGACCTGGGTTTGAATCCCGGTAGGTGCAAACATTTAGATATGATGAATATGAATGTTTGTTTCCGAGTCATGGATGTTATTAAATATATTATTATATTATGTATGTTATATATCTAAGTATATCGTATTAAATATATCGTTGTCTTGTGCCCATAGTACAGGCTTTTCCTAGTTTGGGGCAAGATATATTGTGTAAAAGTGTGTCATTTTTTTTCTATGGAATAGGAGGACAAACGAGCGTACGGGTCACCTGTTGTTAAGTGATCACCGCCGCCCACAATCTCTTGCAACACCAGAGGAATCACAGGAGCGTTGCCGGCCTTTAAGGAAGGTGTACGCGCTTTTTTTGAAGGTACCCAAGTCGTATAGTCCCGGAAACACCGCACAAGGAAGTTCCTTCCACAGCTTTGTAGTACGTGGAAGAAAGCTCCTTGAATACCGCACTGTGGAGGACCGTCACACATCCAGATGGTGGGGATGATAACCTAACTTGTGGCGTGTCGTGCGAAGGTGGTCATTATTATTATTATAAATATAGAATATTGGTATATATCGGAAATCGCTGTGCAGTCGTGGGGAGTGACGCAAGATCCTCCCCACTCGCTCAAGGTCGCTGGCTTCGAGATTTCCCTTAATGGGTGTTATTGGGCCTTTATCATGTCTGTCAAAGGTATCATAGTTAAGAGTATTTACAAAGTTAGTTGCAAGAGGCCAATATAATTAGGGTATCTTAAGGCCATTCCCACTATACTATCTACAGATAGAGATAAATTACTACCTTCTACTGTCAGCAATCTGAAGCTGTCCCAATATACCCGATAAGTCATTCTTTATATTCGCTGGTAGGCTATACGTCGTCCCGTTGACAGACAGCGTGCACGGATAGGGTGAGTTACCGTCGATAAGTTTATTGAGACAGAAAATTCAACCATAGTTAAAATATTTATCTCAAGTAAGAGATAGACTGAATATTGGGAACGGCCGTAAGAGTTCTTTGGACATATCGCCAGAAAAGATGGACACAACCCGCCCCAGAGGTCGCAGCCCTATAATCTAATATCTGACCAAATCCGAACATCTCTGGATACCGGACTTCGTGACGCACTGCACGTATCCAAAGACGGACACAGATGGCGAACTAATGTCAAAAAGTTGAATCCTCAGAGAAATCACAACCCTCAGCAATGAGGAATACGACGCGAGGAGAAGGAGTTAGTTAATAATTAGGGTTAGGATTACAAAGAATAATGTACGTAAAGGTGCGTAACAGTATTTCGAGGTTTTGCAATCTGTTCTAGCTTAGCCAATTTAAATGACAGAATATAATAAATAGCTCCTGTTCATTAAAATCCTTGAAGTCTCGCGTAGGTGTCGTGGTTAACAAAAACCACATATCGCACCATATTTGAGTCTAGTATAAGGTTACTTCTACTGTAGACACGTATGTACACGTTTAACAGTTCAATTCAAAAAGCTGTAAAAATCAGCTTATCATTTCACAGTACCATTTATTTCTTTTACACAAATATTGCAGATAATATTAATAAGTCAAAGTCAAAAAATCTTCATTCACTGTAAAACTTTATAAGTTACTAGCTGACCCGGCAAACGTTGTTTTGCCATATAAACTATAATTCACGCGATAGTTTTATAAGTAATAAAATATTGCCTATATTATAGCCTGTACATTATTTTGTTCTATTGTCAATAGTTTTTGCAGCGCACGCAAAAATAGGTTTTCGATTTTACACCTTGTGTTACAAAATAGCAATTTTATTACGGATCCCTAATTTTGAAAAAAAAAACATAGCCTATAGCCTTCCTCGATAAATGGACTACCCAACACTGAAAGAATCATTCAAATTGGACCAGTAGTACCAGAGATTAGCGCGTTCAAACAAACAAACACTGCAGCTTTATATATTAGTACAGATTTAGTGCAAGTCAGGTTAATATAGACAATACAAGGCATTTAGACGATTAACTCTTAAATAATGCTTAGGTACCTACGACGTGTTAAACTGTAATAGATCTTAGTAATAAGGTTTTTAAGGATATTTTAATTAAATAATAATAATAAGTAATAAACCTGGCCTGTTTTCATCGTTTGTCTAACAGCAACAGGCTCTATCTAGACGTATAAATTATCTAAGCAATAAGGTATAATCATCTATACTAATTAATCGAGAGCGGTTTTTTTCCTTTGGTTATGCTGCAAGAACTACTGAACCGATCGGAATAATGTTTATACCATTAGATGCAGCGTGTTTCGCAGAAAATTGTAGTATATAATTTACAGTGATTATCCACTTATCCGGAACCTATATTTTTTTGACTTAGAAATACCTATTCGCAATACCATGACATTTCATTAGATATGACAATTCGTACAATGCGCAAGCGCGGGGTATTAAATTTACATGGCAACTAGCTGATCCGATAGACGTTGTTCGGTACATAATAAATATAATACTGTGTTTTATAGGAATTTGCCAATAATATTTCAAAACATCAAGAATGATTTCGTAAAAAATGCTCCCTGTTGTTATAATGAAATTGTTTCACAGTGGAACTGTCAAACCGTGCGTCAATAAATCTTCTGATGTAAAATATGTCCATACAAAACAAATATTGAAAATAAAAATAATTATGGGTCCCAAATCGAAATAAAAACTATCCTATCTCTCAAGTTGGACTAAACTGCACTCCATGAAGTAATCCCCATTTAAATCCGTTCATTAATTTAGGGGTCCATCGCGCACAAACAACGTGTCACGTAATTTATATATATTAAGATTAAGATACGTTTGCCGGGTCAGCACTCAGCACTTGTATCTAATAATAATTGAAACCCCAAGCGATTGCTAAGCAGTGTACATACTTCTCAGCTTCTTTATCAGCCTGTATCTCTTCGCTTTGTCACACTTTCTCGAATGTTTCATGATGACACTTGCAGCCACAACAATACCAACACAAGAAACACGTTGCGCAACAGATCGACCCCAAGTTCATAGCGATGAACTTTACACGGAACACAAGCTCACTACTCCGTACGCCGGTGTGTGTTATACTAAGTGATGTATTACTGATGTGTCGTTCGCCGCACAATATTCCGACAGAGTATAATTGACTCCCTGTACAAGTTGCCCACTCACGCCAATTTAAATAGTGATAATGTAATTATGTTACATTTTATCGTAAGCGTACGGCGGAGGTTTTACTGTTTTTGTTTTATCAGAACCTTGAGTTGCTTTGTAAGTAATTATGGCTTAAAACTTTTAGACTATTTTGAGGTACTGTAACAAATAGTTCTTATCCGCACATAAGAACTCTTTGTTCATTTAAAATATAATATTTAAAAGAGATTCAAGTGTAACGAATAGTAACAAATACAGAGATTAGAGAATGAAGAAAGAAAGAACGGCCGGCCTTAGGCGAAATATATAATATATTGTAAGATGTATCAAGCCATCGCACTTAATAATCTAATTTAATATAAGTAATATTTATTACTTGTGAGATACATTGTGTTTTTTAATAAAAAAAATAAAAAAGATACACTGTGTTTTCATGCGATGGTCCAGTTAAGCTTTTTTTTTTTAACATAATATATTTTTCATATTATATGGTCACTGTAACATGATGTTTGGTTAGCCTGTTACGTTATAAATTACTACAGAAGACCATACCCTAAACTAGGGTCTAAATAAATTGATCGACTTAGTATTACACAACTTCTCTCTCACTTTTACGGTAGAAGAACTGAGTTGCGAGACTTTGTTTCCTTTAAAAGTTATACAGTATATTAAAGGTATTATTATGATGTTTAGGTTACAAGGTTGTTGCGTGTGAAAATTCAAGAAAATCGAAGGTCTTACAAATGATAATTATTACGTTCAAATATTAAATTACATAATTTACAGATAAAACAAAGCTACTTACGGCCGCTCCGAATATTCAGTCTATCTCTTACTTGAAACAAAAATTGTAACTATCGTTGACTTTTCTGGCACAATAAACTTGTCGACTGTCTGTCAATGGGAGGACGTATAGCTTACCAGCGATAGAAGTTTGCATGGAAATTGCAATTCACTCGTAACTCACATAAGGCGATAAGAATGACGTAAATTGTACCCGTAAGTCCCTATTGTATTGTAAGGATAGTACTCAGTAGTGCATGAATTCTAATTTAGAAGTTCGGATTGTTAAAGTTATTAACAAACCAATTTTTGATGTAGGAATGTAAAGAACGTACATATACTTAAATTATAATAACGTAAGATATTTCACGTTGAGATTTTAATTTTTTCTAGTAATTTTTTTTAATTAAAGATTAAATTATTAAGTAGTTAGGAGGCCATTAGCTCAAACCAAAATACAATAAACGAAGAATATGAAAAACATTTTTCAATATACCCACCTTATTTATAACAAGAAAGTTAGGTTTAGCGGTAAAAAAACACACTTTTTAATCATTTTTTTAATTGACGTAAGGTAGGACAGCGAAATAGTGTAGGTTTTTATAATGCGGCTAATTAGGTGTGACTGCTAGTTGAGACAAGAGCGCGACAGTACAACAATATGTGAAATTCGCGGTCATTAACCCCTTACTGTCCACGTCATTAAGGCTGAGATCTTTAGAGCTTACTTAGACTTTGCTCAGACTTTTCTTGTAAGTTGAGTCGAAGTACGTATTTATAAACATCGCTAAGCTTCTTAGCGCACACTCAAAGCACTCAACACTCGTATGTCCACCATTACGACGACTTAGGAAAAACTACAGACTATAATCCGAACAAACAGGAGATCAACAATTCCTTGCGTCATCGCAACAGCTGTTGTTTTAAAATTCCCGTATAATACACTGTCTGCTGTCACCCATCTAATACCAATAAACATACCAAATAAGTCAACAAGTCCGCATTTCGCATAAATTTCTCATCGATCTCCACTTATTTCAACAAAACTAATAATCAAATAATTTTTGGATACTGTTATAATCTAGTATACTTTCCATTGTAAGAGTTTGTTTCATAATAATAGACAGTGTACTTACTGCGTATAATGAAATGCGCGCTTGACCTTTCTATTGGGCTAACTTAGCTTAAGCTCAGCAGAATCTCATCTGTCAAATGACTATAGGTTTACGCTAGTAAAGTCTGAGTACGCTTTATTTATCTCAGCCTAAAAGTAACCCCTGTAACAGACGTTAGGTGGGCTTGTCTTAATTTTGACCCTTCTGTGTAAAATCTATCTGTGTAAAATATATGTATCTCTAAAAAGTAGATGACCTACTGTTAGTAAGTCGCAGCATTAAAGGTAGGTAGGTGCACAAAGTTATGGCTAGCCTGGATTTAGATTGAGGCCACACAAAAACATTTAGCAATGTTTTGAAGCGTTTATAGATAGCGTGTAGTCGCTGCAAACAATGCGAGAGCAAACAACAGCTTTGTCGATAACCTGATTAGACGGAGCCCCGACAAGTCCGGCCACCGCGGATACCGTCAACAAAGTTGCTCGTAACACAATTCGATTTATAGTAGGACAGGTCGTAATCTAATCGGACGAGTGAAACAAACTTGTACATACACCATTGAGAGGCTCCTTTGCACAGGGTGCCGGCTAGATTATGGGTACTAAAACGGCGCCTATTTCTGCCATGAAGCAGTAACGTGTAAGCATTGTGTTTCAGTCTGAAGGGCAAACGAGACTCAACATCTTATGTCACGAGGTGATGAGCGCAATAATTGTAGGGCCGCTCACAACTCTTGGGTTTTTCAAGAATCCTGAGTGGCACTGCATTGTAATGGGCAGGGCATATCAATTACCACCAACTGAACGTCCTGCTCACACTCCGTTACAAACGGATATGCCCAATAATACTTCTTGGACAGCAAATGATAGCGCCATAATGAAAAAAGAGCACTACGACGTATGTTCCCTTTAATCTTTGAAAGCTTTTTGAGGGTGTCCAGGTCCAAATTTAGCCACCATTTACGGTAATTGGTTGTTAGGGAAATTATTAAGAAATAAGTTGTCTTAAAAATATTGGTCTTTACTTCTTGATAACACAAAAACATTCGCGCGCCATAAACTTTTATGCAATATTTTTAAAACTTTAAGAAAAATCGATAGATAAAAAAGAGAGATTTTAAAGAAAAATTATATTTTTTTTAATGCTGGTGTATACTTTCAATATATTTTTCTACACATCATTTCGAATCGAAAGAGCCGTCGCTCAAAGATTACGAGGTTTATCAAGAATTAACACGCATTTGAACTTCTTGACTAGTCTAAATAATAAATACCAAGTTATTGATATTTTACAAGATGGCGATTGGCGGTCCCGTCCTTTAGTTATTTGTCAATCCGCCCATTTACGTCATGACCCACATTAGTGTTGAATTTCTTAGAATAAATATCACTGAAATAACGGTGAATTCTTAGATTTATTTCCCTACCTGGTTACCTGGACAAATTTATTAATTCGATCAACTGATTTATTGTTTGGTTGTCTACGCAAATATGTATTGTATTATTTATAATAAAATAAACCGATTGTAGCGATGCCCTTGTTTCCGCACCATAAATAACTAAAACTGTTCGGATAAATGACATAAAAAAAAATAGTTTTCGAAACCGTTATTCCACACCGAAAACTGTTTACGTTTTGTAATTGTCTGTGCATTGTGTAACGGTCCTAAATCTGACGCTTTCGTGTAACGCTAAATCTGACGCTAAAAGCTCGAGTAGACAACCCACGCGGCCATCCGTCGAATGCATCGAAGATTCGATTCAAAACTTATCAAAATCAAATTATATTGAATGCTTTATATTATGCATGGTTAGTAATTAGTTTTATTTGTTTATCAATATTATAATGGCACCCCAGTATCGACATCAGGAACACCAGTCAAGTCAAGTAGGTCTGATGCAGCACTCGGCAGGCGCTTTGTTTACAACTGGTACGTTATCGAGCGGGTATCATTGACACAAAACTCTGTAACCTTCGCTCATTCCGGCTCTGACTTCTGACCTACCAACCAGCTCTGGGCTATCTTGTGATCTCTCATCGGGTTCTGAGATGCCGACAAACACGCCTCGTCGCTCATCTACGTGGAGTAATAACTAAACGAAGACGCCGCACCGAAAAGACTTTTATCTACACCCATACTTTAAATCCTCTATTAAAGATTCTGAAACAGTTAGCTTATTGCCAACATTAAAACACCCAATGTTCTAATAACCATTACATCATCCAAAAGAGTGTTGTAATGTTGTACTGAATATCATAACAACACTCCTATGTTTTTTTTAATCCCTTAAATTTCAAAAAAAGAACATCCAACAAGCGCGTTCCACACTACCAGAACGTAAAAAAAAGTAGGTTTTTTTTTCATTCCGCCATTTATCTTCGATATTTTTATTGTTTTGTTTGCAAAAAATGAGCGATTCATTTTAAACGCCGCAAAAGAACATTATATTCGAGTGAATTTTAATTATTGCACTATACAAAATGTAAATTACTACTAAAATAAATAATTGTTTCATTAATACTCAGTTTATTTGTATATAATCAGTAATAAACGATATTAGGTTACTACTAGGACTGGTGTTTTAATGTTAGCAGTAAGCTAACTGTTTCAGAATCTTTTAAAGGATTCATATTCTGGGTGTAGATAAAGTCTTGTATGCAACTGTTGATAATTAGGTATTAAAACACTCATGTGATACTATTATCACACGAGGCGAATTCGTGTTTTAATAACCCTTATTAAACAACAGTTGCATAAATAACTATTACTACTACGTAACTGTCTTATTAATAAACTTAGTGTAAAGTAACTCCATGTTTAAAATAACTTCTCCCTGTCATGTAATTTTGTACTGGCAAAGGTAGGATAAAAACAAAGTTTTAAACTTGGATTAACTTTACTTCGCGTTTATTAATAACACAGTATGGGTTTATGTTCAAAATAGGCATAGTCGTGGATTAGCCGCGTGATTGTCTCTTTCACATTAATACTATTCAATAGAGATAGATAGCAAGTGCGCAAATCCGACCAAAAGCAATCACCTAATGTAAGTTTTTGCTGTGAGAGTTTTTTGCGCCGCATCTTCTCTCACAGAGCGCCATTTGTTTCCGAAACGGTAGTAGTATCTAGTAGTTATAAGAAATGACATCAAAAAGAATTCTAAAGGAATCAATTTGTGATAATATTTATCATTTTTAAGAGACATATACTAATTTAATTAATACTAAAATTATTTACACCTAATATTAGAATTTAAAATATAGGATCAGTCGATGTAGTTGAACTTGTATCTTTTAATATTATAATATAGAAAGAAAACCAGGACCTTTATTTTATACACAAAACGCAAATGATGCCTTGGTAGGCTATAAGAAAGATAAAGAAAGGGGTGTAATACCAAAATAGGCTTCTCGGAGATTTCGCTTTGAATCAATCTATGAAAAATGGTTTGCCATTTACCGCATACTATCAATCAATAAAGGTAAAATTAACGATCAATCCATTTTTGGTAGGAAAGGAGGCTGGAATCTGAATGTAAGTGAAATATGGAAAGAGCGCGCGTCAATGCCATCTCCAATTCGTTAAGTTCTCTAAGGTATTTATATCGTCCGTTCCTATATCTTTATGATTCATACACCGCCATATTGCAGTTTCAGATAAGAATGTAAATAGGGCGCTGCGGGCAAACAGTCATGTAGAGAGTAATGTGTTTGACATGATTACCAAGTGTTCGCTTGCAGATTTTATCGTGCAATGATTTTCAATGTATATTATGTAGTTATGGCAATAAAAAACTTCGCATTTTAGCAATACCATTATTTAAAAACATAGACGAGCCTAAAAGAGCGATTTAAGAGGTGGAGTCAAACAGAAATGAAAAGAAAACTGCATTAAACGCGATAAGCATTTAATTTTGAGGGTTTTGTTTAATATTCATTACTTCAGTAATGTTCTCAAATACTATTATTTGCTAGTGTTCAATAAAAGTAGTAGAACATGTTGTGTTTTTGTTTTTTTTTTCTCAAAAATCCACGTTTGGATCCAAAACATAAGTTTCGACAAATCTCGCTTGAGATTAGGGGAGGTAGTTGAGGAAAATCTTACGATATCTTACCAAGGGCGGGGTTGTCGAAAAATTCTCAAAAATAAAATGCCTCACATAATTAACTAGCATTACGCCCGGCCGCGTAATTCTACTTAGGTACTAAAATACTAGCAATGAAAGTATAGAGTTTATTATAATAAAATTTATATTGAATGTATTTAAAAATTCAAAGTTATTATAAAATATTTCACACTTTTAAGATTATTATACAAAAGCGATTAATATTCAAACAAGTTGGTTTCAAACATGCAAATACTTTTAGCTTTGCACGGAATAATTACAAACTCTCAAGAGCAGGTTGAAACACGCGGAATGACGTCAACAAACGCAGTCAATGACTGTGACGGCGGTAATCCAAGCAAAAACACTTAGACAAATCTCACAACCGCAAACCGCGATGACTTGTTTTCAGGTAAACTCATAGTGGACTTCTTATAACAAAGGAAGTTTACTACCTACTACGAAATGACGCAAAGGAAGGCCTGTCTATACGGGTAAACAACAAATGCAATGACGTGAAGGGTTATCGTTATTCGATTCAAATTTAATTTTTTTTCCACTTAGATGAAAAGCTGGTACGAGGGACAAAAGTGGCCGATTCTCTCCAGGCAAGACCACTTTTGTGCCTCGTACCAGGGACTAAAAGCGAGCTTTTCATCGGGGTGGGAAAAAAATCGTACCACGTGAGATAAGTAGGACATTGCCACCCGCAATTGTCATTATTCAGCGGGTGAGAATGACCTACTTTTCGTGCGTAATATACTTGTATGCAAAAAAGGATTTATAATCATTTTTTGAACGCCAAAAACAACCACACATTTAAAAATGTATGCCCCAAACCTGAGAAGAACTGGCGCAAGAAAGTAGCGGGCTTTTTTTTAAAGGATCCCACACAATTTAATATCGCTTAATTCCCAATGTGTGGTAGGTATCATTAAGAAAGTTAATTATGTTATAGTAACCTTTAACCACACAGATGTTTTTAACAGTTATTTTGAATTTCGTAATACATTCGTAACCAGTGGGAGGCTCCTTTGCACAGGATGCCGGCTAGATTATGGATACCACAACGGCGCCTAATTCTGCCGTGAGGGAGTAATTTGTAAACATTACTGTGTTTCGGTCTGAAGGGCGCCGTAGCTAGTGAAATTACTGGGCATATGAGACTTAACATAGTATGTCTTAAGGTGACGAGCGCAATTGTAGTGCCGCTCAGAATTTTTTGATTTTTCTAGAATCCTGAGCGGCACTGTATTGTAATGGGTAGGGCGTATCAATTTTTCATAAAAAAAAAACTTTTGTTTTGTACATATTATCTGGGATCATGTTGTAAAAGCATCTACTACGCCCAACAAAAGACTAACAAACGCGACTTTACCGAGTAGAAGGCATAACGAATACAGCTTATGTTTGTTCTCGGTGTTCACTTTATGATTGTCGCAGTTTCTAGTAAATTCGCTAATGTGCCTATGAACATCATTACATTATGAAAAATATACTGAGATGCAGTAGTTAAAATGAATTTGTTTAAAATTTATCTCTTAATAATTCTATAAGACCTAGGTAGGTAGAAGTTTTTTCGAAAGCTATTGCAAACAATATATATAGGTCTAATGGCTTTGGAACGATCCGCAAACACAATAAAATTGACGCCTATAAGCATAATATAACGTTTGGCCGCTATATTGTAATAGTCTTTATTTGAAAACTATTATTCTCTTATCAGAAAGATTCTTCTAAGCGCTGTAACAATATTGTCGGTGATGACAGCTGACAACGGTACTGTCTGAACCACAATGTGTTTTAAATGGCCAATGTATTTTTGGAGGTTGCTATATTACTTCTATCGTTGTCTCAGTTTGTATGCTTACATCTTTGGCTGCGCGACATAGACGCATTTCTTGGCTTAGGCTGTCTAAAATTTCGCCCTTATTGAGGTTAAAACGTCAAAATTCCTATGAACTGTTATTGCGATTCAATTGACGACCTAAAATGAACTGCTTTGCTATTTCATACCACAACGTCTTTGAGCTATCGAATATAGGTTGACGTCTAATCAAGTCGGAAATTGAATCGCAAACTGTTTTAGTTCTTTCATTCATTCGTACCATGAGGTAATATTTCAACCTAAGCTATCCAGCTTGTGAGTCAAAGTGTGCGATTCAAATAAATTTGCTACTTTCTTAGCGGAAAGTGAATCGTTTAGTTAATAACTTTAAAAAAATAGTAATAACATACATAAATGATTTCTAGAGCAATTTTTTCTATTATTAATGTCTGATGAGTTTTTGAATTTATGAAAAATTATAATGAAATAAACACAACACTGTAGAAAACAAGACTGTAATAAATATATTGACAAGCATTATTATTTTACTTCAAATGTATAGGCGTTTAGAAGTATCTATATAAACTGTTAAAGTGGTGTTCTTGTCTGGTTTGGGCAACGACATTAACAACATAAGTAAAATTTGTAAACAAAATTTATTAAAGATGCGGGACTCAAACCCGCGAGCGCGCTCCGAGCGAGTGCTCTTACACTGATCCAACCAACTCTCAAATCTACATCATAGGTTCTCAACGTGGGCGATAACGCCCCCTTGTGGGCGTTTGAGACTTTCGGGGGGGCAGTAGAATACCCAGAGAAAATTAGGGGGCATTGAGATGGCGCAGATGGGGCGTGGTTAGATTAAAAAATATGGTCTAAAAAGGCAAAAAAATACACGAAAATACTCTAGAAAAAAACATATTCTCAAAGTGGGCGGTGAGCAAAATAAGGTTGAGAAACTATGAATTCTACATGATCTACTTTACAGTAGATAACCTGCTCAGTCCCAATATTTGCACATTAGGAAATTGACTTGAGATCTCTTGCAAATCTTCAACCTAATTGCATATTCTCTCAGGCTCTAGCCACGGTTATCACACAAACACAGTCTAACAATTAAACGATTTGGTTATCCAACGGGCAACAGCTGCGTTCAAATATTAAGAGCATTGTGCAAAGGGCAAATAGGTTGATAGGAATTGTTCAATTAGGTTTATTTAGACGGTTTGAACCGTCACTTACAATAAACCGACGCGGTTGGCTCATACCATTGACCCCTAGAGTCGTAAACTAAACGCACGTGCAAGTCGACTCGAGCGCTCAGAATGTGACCGTACAAGTCCGTATCAAGTTTTAATTCAGGCTTCCAACTACTACATATCAGAAATCACTGGACAAAGGTGGGGCTTTAATGTTGATAGGGTTAACTCCCACACATTATTATATATATTGCAGTATTGCGTCGAAAAATTTGATTTAGTTCTTCGCCCTGCATACCTTGTTTTTCTTATGAAAATAAGGGACAAGACTTGCAGGACGTCCAGGTGATGGTAATTGATACGCCCTGCCCAGTACAATGCAGTGCCGGTCAGGATTATTGAAAAACCCCAAAAATTCTGAATGGCACTACAACTGCGCTCGTTACATTGAGGCATAAGATGTTAAGTCTCATTTGCCCAGTAATTTCACTAGCTACGGCGCTCTTCAGACCGAAACACAGTAATGCTTACACATTACTATTTCACGGCAGAAATAGGCGCCGTTGTGGTACCCATAATCTAGCCGGCATCCTGTGCAAAGGAGCCTCCCACCGTGTTGCAAAACCGTTTATCCAATAATCTCAATAAAAAATGAAGACGTGCAAATCGAATTCTACAGCTTGAGTGAGTCTAGCCCCAATTTTACCATATCAAGCATAGCCTGGATATGGACGCCAGACAACCACCTACAGAGATTCAAACCCTGGATCTCTACCTCAGTAGCCAGGGTCACTAACCACTATATGGGTCGTTTAAATATTGTCCAATAAAGTATATTTATTTAATATTAGAATTTTGCCCCGACTTCAGTCTTGGTCGAATTTGATCGATAAAAATACAAAAGAAATTACACACATATGTTTGAATATTTTATGTAAATCCATCAAAAGTTTTCAGAGCACAAACACAATTTTGACTTGTGTCTATCTGTAAAGCAATTTTTTCCTAGAGATCTCTTATTTTTTTTTATAAAGCCAATATTACTCTCGAACCTGTCTATAGGTGAAATAATTTTAATAATCGGTTCATCATTTCGTCAATCATTTAGTTAAGATGGTAGGTCATATAATCACACTAATGAATGTCAAAGCTGACTATAAATTTTACCATTAACGAAGTGGCAAGAATTTTACTGTCAGAATAAAATCAGCATATATATTAGTTATTACATAATTAGATTCAGCAGTTTACAATGTGGTTTAAACCGAATGCGAACTTTTGGTGAAAAAGAAGAATTTGGCCGAACTTCCACCGAACTTGGCTGTACTTACATAGTTGCGACACATCGTTTCTTGTTTATGCGCATAAAACATATATATATATTATCTGATGAAAATTATAATAATTACTTTAGAAGAAAATATGTAAGTGGCTTATTTTTTTAACCAGGTAGGTACGAAAGATCTTATGTTCTGTTTAAGCCCAAATAGTGAATATATGTTACTTTTTCCTTATTCCGAATGTTCCATGCAAAATTAGATTAAACCGAATCTTAAAAGAATCTCTAATAATAAACAAATTAATAAATTTAGTAAGTAAGGTAGAATGCACCCGACAAAGACAGATTTCGATTTAGACAAGCAGGTATCTGTTATGAGAGGAATTGTCATCTATTCATAAATTCATTACTGTTCCGTATCTAACAGAATTCATGAATGGATGGATAATATCACTGAGATGATTCATATATACCCACACGTATTAAAGACTAGTTTATGCTTTACACAATGTTCTATCTTTTTTTTATGACAATAAGGGGACGAGACGAGCAGGACGATTTTGTACGACAGGATTCTTGAAAACCTCATAAATTCTGTCACCTTGAGACATAAGATGTTAGTTAAGTCTCATTTGCCCAGTAATTTCACTAGATACGGCGCCCTACAGACCTAAACACAATAATGCTTACACATTACTGCTTCACGGCAGAAATAGGCGCCGTACCGTACCTATAATCTAGCCGGCATCTTGTGCAAAGAATCCTCCCACTGGTACTATACGTGCATGAATCCAGCGTTACGTGGGTGAAAAAACAACGTCTCTAGTCGTGTTGTGTTCGTCTGTTTGCACCGATAACGTTGAAATTTCTTTCATTTGTGAATATATCCGATCCAGAAACTATAGAGAGGCACTTTCGGGGGGGCAATTGCAATGAAATGTAACACACCAAGATCTAAACCATTCAGTTATCGGGGCAACATGTTCGACTCCGCAATCCATTGATTAATTTAGACATTATTCGACTAGTACACCAAATGACCAGATTTCAAGCAAATATATATATATATCTTATATATCTTTTACGAGCCTATATATCCTGGTGACCTACCCTGAGTTTGTCTTCAAGAACCATTCGGTTGGCTTCATTAAAGAAAAAATAATCTTAATCAGTAATCGTTTAGGGGGAGAACAATAATTATTATGAAAAAAAAAAAGCTCTTCAATTGCCAAAAGTCTGATAAAAGTTAAATAAAGCCCTATTTTATAAATTTTTAAACCGCAATTAATTTTGAATGATAAATATGAGAAATAAACCGTTTTTCACGCAGTTTTCAGTCGATTGTAAGCCGTATATAAACTATCCCAAAAAAACCACCCTTAGAAATTATATAGAAATCTACCGGTCCGAATATCATCGCGAGAATAAGAGAGAAGCATCCTAGGAACTTAAAGCGTCGAGATCTGAAGAAAATTCGATTTTCGAAAAACAGCCTATAAATTTTCACGCAGTTTTCAGTCGATTGTAAGCCGTTTAAGAACTATCCCAAAAAAACCACCCTTAGATTTTTTTTAGAAATCTACCGGTCCGAATATCATTGCGAGAATAAGAGAGAAGCATCATAGGAACTTAAAACGTCGAGATCTGAAGAAGACTCGATTTTCGAAAAAAACAGAGTAAAACCAATGACGTCCCGACTTTTGAAAATTTTCGAGCCGGTATTTAAAAAAAAAACACAAACCGATATATTTATAGGTTGAAAAGAAAATTGACAATAACAAATGTAGAAGTAATGTGCCTAAATTCTACATAATTGTACATTTTATGTTCAATGTTACAGATAGCCGCAATTTTTTCCTTTCGCCGCGTTCCCACATAGATCACCTACCGGGCGGACGTTAAAACGGCAATAACAAGACATCAAACCTACCGATTTGTTTTGATTCCTCGGCGAGAGGGGATAGCTTCACTTTGTTTACCACGATCACCAGCGTACACTGCATTGCGGTACAATACAGTTAGCCGTGCCACGGAACACTTCGACACTGTCACCTTAGAGTACTTCACCAAAACGACACGCCATGCACAATATAAAATCAAAAAAGGTAAACTCGCGTAGTTATAAACTCACATTAGCTCGCATCTAAATCTCTCAACGTAGATAATAAAGTGAGCCTCCTACTGTTTACAGAAACTTCATTAATACCGTCTCCGGTTCGGTAAACACTTCAACACTATCACTTATTGACAAGCGCATCCTCATTCGCGTGCAATATCCCGCACAGGCCGTTTCTGACTACACCGGATAAACATAATAATTGCTGACTAACCCCGCCAATACTTGTTATGCCTACCGTACTTTAAATTATGATTGTTATACCAAAAGAGGATGCATTGCGCGTACGTTAAGAATACACTTTTAACAAATCATGGCAGTTCAGAATTAGATAATTACGCACACAACTATATAATCTAAGGTGTGTGCGTAAGTATCGTTAAGCGTGATCTAGGTTTTCGTACGCTTTCAGCAACGGTCGTCAATGCCATCTCCGTTTCGTTACACACTTCAACACTATCACTTATGAGACGCGTATCGTTCGCGTGCTATTGCACGCACTGGCCGTTTTGGACTAAGCCGGATAAACATAATTGTCGACTAATCCCGCCAATTATTGCGCCTACAAACAGTGGCGTGAAAAATTATGCCGCTCATTTCACTAATTACATAGACGACTCCCGCATTAATTGAACGAGTGGCGCAACGGGGGATAAGCGCAGGATAAATATAAATTCCCTTGACGATATTTCAAGACGTTCGAGTTCACGAAACGCGGCGCCGATCGTAGAACATTTCAGATGTATTTATTACGTGAAAACGTATAATATACAGTATAGACATCTCAACATCTATACGCATAGATACAGATATCTTTGCAGTATGTACACATCTATAGACATCATAATAGTAAATATGTCGCAGGGATATGATAAAAACAGAGATTTGGTCAATTCCCTAAGTGATTTGATCAAATCACGGAAGATGTTGAAATAACAATAGGATTTTATCATTTCTCTAAACAAATCTAGTGATTTGGTCAAATACCAGAATTGGTTCCGTGATAAAAATTAATAGATATTTATAAGTGAACAAAGACTCGAATCACAACCAACTAAAGTCCTTATCATACAAGCAAGCATAAACAGTGATAGTGGGTACGTTTAATAATACATTTCTTTATAATATTCCCTGCGTAATAAATAAGCCTGTAGAGAATGAGTCGCTCCTTTTACAGAGCGAATTGGTGGTTTAGTTCATCTTACTCTGTGGAGCCAATTCAATTATCTTTATTCAAAATAGGATTTAAAATCACTTTTTGAACGTCAAATCTTGGTATGTCTTGTTCGTCAGGTGGTAAGAGCTCTCGGACGGAAGCCGAGAGGCGCCATTTCATATTTCATACATTTTGGTAACAAATTTTATTTTTGCTGACCATACCAAACTTTTTTGTTGACTGTACAAGTATTACTTACATTTAATGAGTACGACTGAGTCGTGGGGCTCGCACTGCACCTGGGTGGCGTTCATAGCCAGCAGCCCTCCGCTGCCGACCCCGCCACCCACGCCTGTCGCCTCCCTGTACCAAAATATCAATAAAAAAAAATATCAAAGTAAAATGTCAATAAGTAATAAGTAAACAAACAACACAACACTGGATTTATATATATTACGATATTAGTTCTGTTTGAAATATGAACTAACTCTGATTTAGTATTTTAACTTGTTCGGTGATCACCGCGGCTCATACTCTCATATAACTTGAGAAGAATTACAGGAGTGTTACACTTTATAAGGCATACATATTAATTCACAAATAATAATAATAATATTGACACACTTTTTAACAAATGAAATATATTTCAACCTAATCGGTGTAGAGAGATGTACACAACATGAGAAGAGACTATAGGGGGGTCTGTGGATTTTCATTCAGACATACGGAACCCTCAAAATGATGGTTAAATCTATATTTTTTGTAATGTGTGTGAGTTTTGGGGAGGGTTCTCGCAAAGGACACTATTTATATTAGATCTATTATCTATTACAGCATCTCCGGCAAATGTACTAGGGGCGGAAGCTTAGGAGGCTAAGTCTACTTAATGCACTCTGTTCATGCATCAAGTTGTCCCAGATGTTGGCTACTTTGAGTCTGGAGCATACTGCATTTGCTTATGGTGTGAAGAGTTGTTTCAGACTTTTTGTAACAGAATCTACAATCTACAGACATTAAGCCCCATGTTATGTATATGAATTTTCTTCTGGAGTGACCAGTAATCAAATTAAAATATTATTAGTCAAACTGGATTTATTTTCACTTATTGAACATCAAAAATCACTATGTTAAGTCTCTGCTTAAAGAGATTATTTTCTTAAGAGTATTTTTTATCAGTCTTTGAAGGGACCTTTGATCTTCAGCCTCAGTCCCCTCCCACTCACAGGAAATTGTACAAAGTTGAAGGATACCCATGCTGGATTATCCTGGAAGCACTGCACAAGGAAGTACAGTCCACAGCTTGGTTGGTTATACAGTACCTAGTTAGATAAATATTTTTATTTACAAGATAATATACATAAGTTTGACTAATATTTGATGAATACAATTTAAAGGTTCTTATTTAAAAGGTTTTATTTTAGTCAAACCACACATTCAGCTTCTTAACTATTTTTTCTTAAGTAATGCAGGAGTAACGCCTTGATTAAGAAAGAGAGGTAGGTAGAAAGAAGAAAAAAACAACTTGTTTGGAGGTCTTTTCTCATGATTTCTGTGTTTATTTCTTATTTATGCCTGTTAAGGCTAGTTTACATCATGAAGAATGTAAAGATAGAAACAAATAGATTTGTTCAATTACTTATTTGAGCAAAACTAAGGCAAGTTTCGTATTTATTTTATTTCTATACATTGTTAGATATTGTGTCAAGGTACCTGAAAATATTTTTTTTATATCATATATGAGTGCAACTGTAATAATTTTTATATCTTTATTAGACGGAGGGAGGTTTTGGTTCAACAGTAGACAATACACATTGAATTTAATCTGAAATTATTATTTTCATTATAATAGTGTTTTTAACACTGTGAATTAAAAACCTACTCTTTTTTTTATTTTAATGGAAACAAATGGTCAACCTCACCGGACGGGAAGTGAAAACCATTGGCCACAGACAGATTGTTGACATAATCTTATGTGTATGTGTGAGTGATAGTAGCCTTTCAATTTTGACTTTTAATGATGGTCAGAATATATTTTATTAAGTAAACATGTAGATAGGTGTGCACTTGCATTATTAATTTGAATTGGTGAATTAAAGTTTGATTGGTGGTCTTTACAGGTGTAGCAAAATAAAAGACAGGGGTATTGACTTAAATCAGGATAAAATTATATATATCCTAATTTTAAATAAATAAATAATGAATTTTTAATAAAAACATCCAAGTACCTCACTCAATTAAATTTTGTAACAACAAACAGTTTAACAAAACAATATTTTTTAATGTGATAAATAAGTAATTTATAATAATGGTGACGTGAATGCGTTTAATAGTGAATGTTAGATAAATACTTTTTCTAAATCAGAAAAAAATAATATAAAGTGATGCATTGCATATTTAATTTATAATTATACATAAAACACTTTATCTGAGATTGAAAAGATACTATTACTCAATAGAACAATTTAATAATGCCTGCCTTAATTGACTAATTTAGTATCTCAATTTGTGTATGGTACACCCTGAGTAATTAATACATGTGCAGGTAATTAAATCTATTATAGGTGAAGTTATTTAGGCCTTTGAAATTGGTAACTAATAATTTAAAATTATTTTAATTACATTTAATCATTTCCGTGGGAGATTTGTATATTTTACATATATGTTGAAAAATAAAGAACATATTCCTATGAATATTAATAAGAAAATCTGTTTTAGAATATTATTCTGAATTCTGAAACTAACTAACAATTTGTAAATGTATGGCCAGCAAAATATAGGATATATCTATATATTTATGAGAGATTTCCACATATATAGTCACTCATCACGATATCTCTGGAACCATAAAGTGTAGAGACTTGAAATTTGGTAGAAATATTCCTTTTGCCGAGTAGAGATGAGCTAAGGACGGATTTAAAGAAATTCCATCCGTAAGAGTTTTTTTTTATAACAGAACAACGTCTGTCGGGTTCGCTAGTTATAAATAAACTTAGGACTCAATTTGTGAATTCTTGTCAATGTTCAACTTTAATGTCACTTTATTAGCTCAACATTAAATAAAATAATGTTTCATAAAACTAAATTTAAAAAGGTTTGCTAAATTTAAGAACTCTTTTTACTTATTACCTATCATTAGTTAGTGATCTAAATTACCTTCATTTAATTACTTACTCACTTTTTTTAGCTACCAGTCAATTTACTAATTAAATTAATCCTCTGATTGCTTGCACAACTTGTACAAAAATGTATCACTTATTATTAAATAGTTAATAATATGGTATGGTTTCATTAATTAGAAAATTTCATTTTAACAATTCAATAAAATATTAAAATTTATAAACATCAACTGTAAATTAGTGTATTGATACTGAAATTTAAATAGTTAATTTTTCTTTTATTATTTAAGATGTATAAAAGGAATTTAGTCTGATGCAGATTTCTGATTGAATTATTGATAAATATAAAATTAAAATCGCCATAAGGCATAATAAATTAAGTGGATTTTTTTATGGTTGAGACATTATTTATTTATTTATAAAAATAAACACTACTGAAGCAGTCCAAATGTTAATAAACACAACTTTCTAAGTATTGTTTAAGTTATCAAGACTGGTATAATGTAAACAAATAAATACATACTTACATGATAAGCTTTTCTCATTAGGTTACATCAGATATTTAGAATTATGCTTCTAGACAAACTATTTAGTTATATGACAGTGTATAATGATTATGCGACCTTTAAATTTCAGCTGTGTTTTTGTTAACAAGTATAAATTACTTACATGCAAGGTCAGATATATTAATATATTGTTTGCCATTTATGTGAAATAGAATTGTAAGCAGACTGGGTAACAATACATCTATAGACATGCCTCAGGCAGAACGGGATTACGTGGGTACCACGCAGGTCTGTTACGGTCCCTATTAGCTCATTCTATTATATTCAAACCCAACGGAAACCAACACCACGTCGTTTCTATACCACAATATTGGGTCAAAGTACGATGAACTTGAGCGCGCTTTACTCACCGTAAAATGCTTATTGCCGGCACTTGCTACCCTGAGGAATGCGTGCGGGACCCGCATTCGCTAGGAAAGCATTACCCACAGAATTATGCACGTTTCGAAAGTATCCTCAGCGGAAACCGGCCACGACAACAATCACTAATCACACTGTTTTGTCCACAGACAATTTGACAGGAACGTACCAAATATCAACACTTTTGTTTGAATGCACTCAAATGTAGACAAAAGACACTGGAAATCCTAAATATAACGCGAGCACTACCAACAACTACTGACAATTTAACGGTTTATAATTATTAAAACACGATAGTTTCATTTCACACGCACACGATAAAACTTTTTTGTTGTTTTAGAAATATAATCATGAAACGTCAATCTGCTACGACATTTGAAAAACACAAGCAAGAAAGACGAACGCGCAGCTGGCTAGCTGTCGCCTCTCGCTTGAATACGGACATTGCGGGGTATTGACGGGTGGGAGGGGTATGCTCCCAGCGCCCCCCAACGGCAAACCACTGATCTGGGCTCTGGCGGTCTCCGTCTCGTATGTTTTTATTTTTGTAGATTGTTATGGCTATGATATAAGGTATTGCATAAATATTTTGGTTTACCGGGGTACTATCTATTTGGAAAGCGTCTATTGTTGTAAACTTTAAACCAATAGATATAAAACCCTGAGTTTTTTACACATTTTAAAAATACTTAAGAATTTAATAGTTTTCGAAATAAATAACTATTTGCATAATGTAAATTTCAATTTGTAAATAACCTTAATTTTATTATTAAAACCCTATGTGTAGTTGTACAAGTACCAACTTCTAATAATTAATATGGAAATGCTTTCAACTATTATGCACATCTCTAACGGAGCTAAAGTTTAAGGGATGTTTTTTTCATACTAATGAAATCAAAATCAACAAAAACCAATAAAAAAAAGGCCCGCTGAATTTCTTGCGCCCATTCTTCTCAGGTCTGAGGCAGTCTCTTTGGAATGAGTGGTAGATTTTGACGTTCAATAAGTGATTTTAAATCCTATTTTGAATAAAAATATTTAAATTTGAATTTGAATCATAGGTTATTATTATTGAGCAGTAAATAGTTTACCTAAAAAATTTAATATTTTATTATAAGTTTAAATACATATAACAATAAAGAACCTGGATGACATTAAATCGTTGTGAGTGCGTAGGTACATGTCATGTAGTTAGGTAGGTACATCTAGCTAAACAATTTCTGATAAACAAAAATATTAATATTTTTGTATGAATAACATACGTTAATTTGATTTTATGAGCGTAATCAAAATATTAACTGACACATTTCTTACTAAAAACGAAATTTTCACACGACACACTTTCGTTTAAATTTCGAGAAAGTTATCCATCATCAACGATCTATCAGAGTCTGAAAGTTTTCTCCATGTCGCGTCTTGTCGTGATGTAGGGAGCATGGCCAACCCCTGTAATTACATACACTTTGTCGGCAGATGAGTAAATGCTTGAAATTCTGGGTTGCAGGGAAAGTGAAGTGTTAATGCGACAGCTTGATCATAGTGTATCGCTACTACAGGCCACGAACCGGGAACAATTCCGCGAACCTGATTGACCCCCTTACAAACATTCATCGAGGATTTCACGGTTTGAACAAACCAATACCTATGAATAATAAACTACGTAATAGGTTTTGTTGAACACCTGATTGTAAGATCATTTCTCTCACCGTCTATACACGTTTTTTGTTCAGTGACGTGTACTATAGCTCTACCGACTACCAACTCTATAACGGAAATGGGGTGCGGGTTGGGTGTGTCCTTGAGCTTGTGAATACGGCCGGAAATATTTATCTATTAGAGGTATTAGACTTATATTATTATAAATAAAGAGCTGTTTTTTATTTTTTTATATTGAACCTGTATTCTATTATATATATTATATTATATATAGTATTGTATAACTTAAGTTAACATTAATAGTTGGTATCGATTTGTTTTATTTTTAAAAATAGAACGATCGATCATTAGACTTTATTATCATATTAATGTACGATAAACGTCTGTGGTGCAATCGCAAGATGCCCGACTGTCATCACTGTGCCTCCGGATCGATCCTCGTCTTTTCTCTTTAGTAATTAATATAATATTATGTTATACGATTATTCGGCAATGCTCTTGTGATACCTCCGGCGTTATACCGGAGCATAATATATATAATATTCAATAAGATTATTTTTATGACATTTGTAAGTGTCATTTACGTAACCTACATGAATAAAGTGATTTTCATTTGATATGATTTCTATAATATGCTTGTTTATCTTCCTTTTCCATAAAAAACAAACAGGAAATTTATCCATAAGGTACGTATCTTATCTTTCCAAAGTACCTACCTTATTTTTTACGAAACATGATTATGTTTAGACTATAATATTGTTACACTGTAATATTATTCCTGTCACATTAAACAGATATTCACGATCCAAACGGATATCCTTTCTATTAACGTCCAAGGATAAATGCAAATGAAGGACTATGCACTGCTTTGTCATATTTCATCTCTTTACATTATCGCTATTGTGTTCAGTTGACAAAACTTTTGTAATGGTATTCACCTCCCACATACCTATAATATAATTTGCTAACTGTTTCTAAGGATCTCCATTCATTTGTCATTCCTGTGTTTATCACTTACCATTTACACTTACATTATATTTACATTTTGAAGTGTTCTTGAAATGGCGCCGAGAATATTTAACAAGATACCTACACATATCACAGAACTTAAGTTGACGTGTTTTAAAAAGAAACTATTTAATCTCTTACTGATAAAATCGTACTATTCCATAAAAGGCTTCTTTTCAGATACAACACTCAATTAACATTTTTTTAAATATCATTTTACTTAATTTAATTACTTTTTACCAATTTCAATTATTATATGTTATTTCAAAATATTCAATTATTGATATGTATATCAATTAACTGTCATTGTGTATATTATATATATATGTTTGTTTGACTTCTTAGTAATTACTATTTGTACGCCACAGCATGCGGGCAAGGAATGGAGAACTTTTATTGTCATTTGTAACATCTATGTATACCCATGACTACAGATAAATGATCTTATCTTATCTTATTTACACAGTCGAACAAAACCCCACTCTTATTCACAGAGGGACATTAAAAGCTCAAAACATAAACAATTGCTTACTCTCTCTTCTCTTCAACGGTCATAATATTGAAACTCTACCACTAGCTCTATAATTTTCTCATCTATAGGTACGTGAGAAAAGGTGACAGTACTGGAGATACCAGTGGGAGGCTCTTTTGCACAGGATGCCGGCTAGATTATGGGTACCACAACGGCGCCCTTTTTCTGCCGTGAATCAGTACCTAATGTGTATACATTACTGTGTTTCGGTCTGAAGGGCGCCGTAGCTAGTGAAATTACTGAGCAAATGAGACTTAACACCTTACGTCTCAAGGAGACGATAGCAATTGTAGTGCCGCTCATAATTTTTGGGTTTTTCAAGAATCCTGAGCGGCACTAAATTATTATAAACAGCTGAACGTCCTGCTCGTCTCGTCCCTTATTTTCATAAAAAAATATACCCTAGTCAATCTAAATCATAAACTAGTGCTACATTAAATTTGTATCTTCTATCGAGTTCACTCTGAGGAGGTCACGGAATGGGGAAACTGAACAAGATTCCCAATAACCCCCAGAAGAATCAAGCTTGTATCACCACTTTTCGACAGCATTCCCTTAGCCTCGCCTAGCATCACGAGCAATTGTTAACTGGAAACGACTGGAAAGCAAAGCCTGTTCTGGTGTATTAGGCTGCCTGCAATGCAGCGCTGCTGGAATCTGCTGGAGTAGGAGTAGAGAGGTATCCAGTATCGGAAGAGCTGTTTGATCAGAAGTGCAGAATGCACTGATCGCCACGTGTTTTTGTGTTCAGGCTTTCGAACAACTTTTTCCACTACCAAACACTTAAAACTAAACAAACTATGAAATGACCTGCGACCTCCTTGCGAGGTGAACTCCATATAAAAGGCTGGTACCGCTCCTGTGATTCCTCTGGTGTTGTAAGAGAGTATGAGTGGAAGTGATCACTTAACTTATAATGAACTTGCATGGTCGTTTATCCCTCCTATTCATTGTCCAGAATATAAATGATGAATGTTTAATGTTTATTTTAAATTTGGTTTATAATATAGTCATTTGCCATAGAATTTATTCTGAGCTTGAGCTAGGACAAATTCAGCTAAGTTTTACGTAAGTAAAGTCTCAGACTTTACTTACGTACGCTCTATAGATCTCAGCCTTCATACTAATAGCAAATATCATAAAATTATTGTACTTACAATGACTTTTAAAACGAGGTAAATTTGTAAAAAATATTTTCTGTATAAATACAATGATTGGTTTGTTTATGATAATTATTCTTAGATATTATTATGTAAAAGGCATAAAAGGCATTTATTTTCTCAAAATTGATTACTTTAGCATTCGTTTTTTAGATACTACTACCGCTTTGGAAACAAGTGGCGCTCTGAGAGAGAAGAAGCGTATTAATACTGTGTTTGTTGCAATTAATTGTATTCCTATTCTATTCTAGTCATATAAAACGAAACGATCACTTAAAAATTGAAATTTATTTAAAACATCTTGGAATGTGTGTATGATACATAAAAACGTCCAATTAAACCGTTTAGTTAAGTCATCGCTTCAGATTGATCGCGATTATAACGAACTTTAATCCATATCTCTCAGAATACACTTCCTTTCAAATCGATCATATAAAAATTTATAGCAAACTTTTTCTTTTTAAAAATAAAAACGAAAGCTTTAGAAATTTACACATTCATTGTATTTTTAACCGACTTCGGAGGAGGAGGATATCAATTCGATCGGTATTTTTTTTTATGTATGTACACCGATTACTCTGAGATTCATGATCCAAATTTACATAATTCTTCTTGCACTGACTAGGTTTTACCTATCAATAGGTAGCACATATAAATAGCAGTATTTTATTAATATTAAAGGTAAAGGTTTGCATAAGACGTGTATTAAATTAAATTTTTAGTTATTAGATACTTTTCAGTTTTTGAAGTCAGGTTTTTTAAACGTAGTTTATTTTTTATTTATAAAGTCGCTAATACGTGCGATTCAGCCACATTTAGGTGATAAAACATAAATGCTTTTGTGATTTAGCCACATTTAGGTGATAAAACATAAATGCTTTTGTGATTTAGCCACATTTAGCTGTTAAAACATCAATGCTTTTCCAACCATTTTAGGTTTACTATTCTTGCGACCAATGAAATAAACAATATCAAATTACTTTTACGGACATCATGCTCCCTAGGCATTGCTTGTAGCAGCGTCGTGGTTCGAGTCGTTCCCTATTCTTTATAAATTATAATTATGGCAAGCAGTGGTTCTTGCATTTGACTCGTGAACAGACGCTGCTTGTGATGTCATGCTAAATCCTGCTGATAGTTAGCTTAAGCTTCACACGTTCGCAAAATAATTTTATTGATTTACAGTGTTGTTACAGTTTTTGCCAGTGGGAGGCTCCTTTGCACCGGATGCCGGCTTGATTATGGGTACCACAACGGCGCCTATTTCTGCCGTGAAACAGTTATGTGTAAGCATTACTATTTTTGGTCTGAAGGGCGCCGTAGCTAGTGAAATTACTAGGCAAATGATAGTTGACACATACAAAATAACTTCGTCTTCATGGCAAAATGAGATTATAATTTTCCTCACAGGTGCAATGAGCAGTAGGCATTTTACTATTATCTGATATTATGTCACATCTACGTTATTCATCTGTTTTAGGTCAAAGAGAGTTCAGAAAAACAGCTGATAAGGGTTGCGGCACTAAAATTGTGGACTTTAAATATTGTATTTAAATATAACGCTAATTCATTTCTGACTTCACATAGTCATTAGAGATGACCTAAGGAATGTTGGGTTCAAAGCATAGTATACCCTTTTTGATTCACGTTGTATATCAAAGTGATGAGCGCAATTGTAGTGCCGCTCAGAATTTTTGTGTTTTTCAATAATCTTGAGCGGCACTGCGTCCTGCTCGTCTCGTACCTTATTTTCATTAAAAAAAAACACATTTTTCGCACACAAACATATTCGGCTCTACATTTATTTAATTTTACTATTAAATTTTGACAGAACGAAGTATGTTAGTCAGCTAGTTAGTGATATAAAGTACTTAGTAATCACAAGCTGCTATTAATAATGTTGTCCCGTGAGTCTCTGGTAACTTGGAACCGCATGCTCCGCGCGCCATTCTCAAAATAACGCGTCGTCCCGGCGACTTCCGTCGATTCACAACTGACAGTTGGTCATGCGTGCTGTGCGATCGTTATAAATATGGACAAAGTCGGCGGGATTTAGTTTAATGTTTATTGGAAAGGGTAACAACTTGCAACAGCACGGCATTATACATAATAAATTTTATTGTACAGTATTGATCAACAAATTAAATTGTGTTGTTCCTAAAACAGCCCATATCCGAGCACTGTACTGTAAATTTCGTACTAATGCAGGAAAAAGATCACCTCTGCATCAATTAGTTGACAATTACGACAAAGAATTCGTTAGTGTTGATATTTTCCATTTATCCGAGAGCCAGTTCAAGTGCCAAATTAAAAAAATACTGGATAATTTTTGATTTATTTACATATTACATACTTTTAAATACCTACTAAACATCATAAGTAAGTTAATATCATTGTAAATATAGTCATAATTTAGTGTACATTTGTGTAGATAATTATTTCTTTTGTTTTCTTTTTTGTGTTTATTAATTGTTTGATTTTTATAAATTTAATTTACTCCAACTAGCCATAATTCAGAACATTGTTTATTTCTCTTTAGTTTCAATTAGTATTGATTGCATGAACATTTTTTCTATGTACCTAACATTGAATACCGACCGATATACGACAAGGAGAAAAAAAAAAACATTGATACCTCAAAGTTTTACATAGTAAGATATGGATAGCGTATCTGACTACAATTTTATTAGATTTACATGTGTGTTTCCATAGTATTATGTCCTATGGTATATTGCTATGGGGCAACGCTGCCGATATTAATACAATATTTGTGCTGCAGAAGAGGGCTATTCGCGCTATTACACACCTAGGTCCTAGAGAATCAGTGAGAGCAAAGTTCAAAGAAATTAACACCTTGACTGTTGCTTCTCAATATATTCTTGATAATGTAATGTATGTTCATAGGCACATAAGTGAATTTGCCAGAAACTGTCATAACCATAATGTTAACACCAGGAACAGACATAAACTGATGATGCCTACTACTCGGCTAAGTCGAGTTAGTAAGTCTTTTTGTGGGGCGATGTATATGCTTTTACAACAAGATCCCAGAAAATGTTCAAAACAAAAGTATTGCGTTATTCAGAATTGTTAAAAAACGTTTGTGTGGTAAAGGTTACTATAACATAAATGACTTTCTTAATGATACCACAGATTGGGAATGGAGCGACCGCCCTCAGTTAATAAGTTTAATTGTACAATGTTACTTTTTTACTTTGTAAATGTTACTTTAATAATTGTAAAACATATTTTTGATGAAAAAAAAAGCCCACTGAGTTTGTTGCGCCCATTCTTCTCAGGCCTGAGGCATTCATTTTGGAATGGGTGGTAGTTTTTTTTCGACTTTCAATAAGTGATTTCACATCCTATTTTGAATAAAAATATTTGAATTTGAATTTGACTTCTTTACTTTGTAAGTTGTAGTTGTTTGCTGTTCCCAAAAAAAATTTTTTTTTGATTCTTAATAAAACGTAGTGTTTTCATATTGATGCCAAGTTGATGGATACATATTTTTTCACCTTTCTTCCCATGGGCTGGAGACAATCCACGTCGAACGGAAATTATAATATATTGATATTTTATTTCTAATTCCATTATTTTAGTTTTTACATAATAAGACATAAGACTTATGGAAGTTATGGTAATCTGACAAAAAAAATTAAACGTTGTGTATTTTTGAATATTTTGGAATAGTTACGGAATAATTTCGCACGAATCTCTTTATTTTTCAGTATAAAAGTACTAGTATGTATACGGTTAAATACAATGTTTATTTATTACGCTATAATACACAAAAAATGCCAATTTATATTACATAAAAAGTTAAACACTTCAAAACTATCAGAAAAATCATCTTTTATCCATAACTTCAACGACTGCCTTACGAATTTTCGATCAGGCCACGTGTCCTGATGCGAGTTTAACATTTTATACCCATCCCAAGAAAAGTGTTCAAAGTCGCTAAAGAAGGTTTCACTTCAAAAACAGCAGTGTAGCAGGGTTTTACTAGTATAATACACACAGTACAGTTAGAAATCGCAGATTCTCTCTTAAGTTCGTGTTTATTGGATAAGCACTGGATGTTGATGCTAGGACTCTGCTTCACAGCAATAATAAAACGCCACTGAATGAGTTTTATCTTATCTTGTATTGTAGAGATTCTAAATTTTTGCACGGTAGTTCGTTGTATTATTGGAATTCATTAGTTTAACCTCAGTGGAGGAATGGATACTTACGTATTAATTTTAATGTTTCTAAAACTCGGAAAATACTCGAATAAAATTTGTTATTTTTAAAGTTTTAACCTTTGACTTCTGGGATTAATTACACTTGATTGTTTTGTTCAACTATCGTGCTTCATCTAAACGATCTACTTTACACACAACTTGAAAGTTGAACAATACATATCAAGATTTATGAACTTTACGTCACTCGAACGCTTGGCTCAGTGGAAGAGCGCTCGCACGAAATACGAGAGGTCGCGTGTTCGAGTCGAGCATTGTTCATAAATTTTGTTTTCAAATTTTAATTTGTATACTTGTATAAAATTGACGCAAAAAATCATACGATCACGTTTCAAGGACAATGAAATGAAAAAAACATTCGTTTAAATAAATATTATTTAATAAATGAATTAAATATAAATTCAAAAATTTAAATATAATTCAAACATCACGCGCACAAATAAGTGTACTTCACGGTTTGTTTCCCGCAACTCGACGTCTGCTGTATCTATGTACAGTTTTTAGCGACATGTTCGGAAGCTAATCTAGGGCTGCCAATTTTGCACGGATTAATAAAAAGAGTATCACATAATATATTGTTGTTTAAATGTATTTTTCTTTCATCAGCTTGTCACATAAGCATTTAGGTAAGATTTATGTAGTATATTTTGACGTAACAGATTATTGTGTCGTACAGAAGCGGACGACTTAGGGCTTTACGGCTTAGGGTACCACCATAAGTATTTAGTTTTGTAAATAGAATTTTTTTTGTGTTATTTTTTTTATGGAAAAGAAAGACAAACGAGCGTACGGGTCACCTAGTGTTTAGTGATCACCTCCGCCCGCATTCTCTTGCAACACCAGAGGAATCACAAGAGCGTTGCCTTCCTTTAAGGAAGGCGTTTTTTTTGGAGGTACCCATGTCGTATCGTCCCGGAAACACCGCACAAGGAAGCTCATTCCACAGCATTTTAGTACGTGGAAGAGACAAAATATGTTAATGGATATTGACACGAGTGTGGGTCAGGGATTGGAAATAATACTCTGCTTATAGGAACGAGTCTTTATTTGCGTTCACTTTTTCCGAACTTGCACTTCGCCGGTCTGCCGCTGTTCCTCTTGTGGGCGGCGGTACCTTCAACGCGTCACACCGCACCGAATAAGTCTCTTCTATCTTCTTCTTCTTGGAACACTTTCACTTTTCACTACTTCTTCTTTTCTTCTTCTTCTTCTTCTTCTTCTTTACACTTTCAAGTCAGAACTTTTAGTACAGAACGTTTAGTACGGCTTATATACCCCCGGATCTGTTCTATTTTCAAAATGATTCTCCCGTTCCATGTTTAAGTTTAAATTGTACTAGAAAATTCTTTTAACTATTTGTATCCTGCTTACACATTTTTCATCCTTTTTTTTCTGTTCGATTTGATCCTGAACTTACTAGAAATTTCCATTAACTTTACAAAACCCAAAAAATTCCATACACTGGTGGTGGGTGTATCGAACCCGGATCTACAGCGTCTAAAGTAAACACTTTTACGCTAAAGCTACGAGTATGGCTGACGGAGCTGTTGAAATTATCAATCTGTTGAAGATTGACAACTCTCGTCAAGTATGTTGCTGCACGATATGACGTTTGACAACTCGCGTCATATACGTCGAAGCGTTGCTACGCAACAATATGTTAAGTGTAACAGGTTGTGTAAAAAGAGTATTTTACTGTAGGTACTCTATTCGTGTGAGATTATGAAGTGCGCCAATTTACATGAATTAATAGTTTAAAGTCATAAAACGAACTCTATTTTAATTAACGGTTAGCAACCCTAGGCTAAACCCAAACTCCTCAAGATAATTTTATTAAATAACATATTTTAAATATACCTTTTTGTGTATATTAAATTAAGCACAAAAATATATGATATTTAAAGTTTATACACCTGAGCTACTGTTGAGCAAAACCTATGAGCAAGAATAGGTAGCTATATTATTTACTATACAGGGTGGTTTTTTGAGAAGGGCGGTGATGGCCAAGTCGGAAACTGCGAGACTTAGAGGAAAGTCGTGAAACGAATCATGCCCTCGATTTATAAGAAACCAATAACTGCATATTTAGTTTTTTAATATTTTTTGAACTTTTGACGGAAATCGACCTCAATGTTTTTTCAAGAAAAATTACACGCCGTATCATTGGACCAATGGACTGTGTTGCTGATAGGAAATACCAAATTTTATGTTTTATTATTTTTACACAGAAGAATACTTACCTCCTATTGAAACTTTTAATTAGGAATCTTACTTTTTTTGTTGTTATTCTATCGATAATCCTGTCATAGTATCAAATGCAGTAAGGTCTTTAGAGAGACGTATAAACTTATGCACTGGAGTCAACGAAAACCATTTTAGGTAAAAGTGAGATATGAAAAGCAATTTGTAAAATGTTTCTACTTGCCTTCATTTTAAGTAATATATTTCTTTGCAATGTTTGACCCTTATCAGCAACAGACTCCATTGGTCCAATAAAACAGGATGTATTTTTTTTTAAATCATTCGGGTCGATTTCTGTCAGAAGTTCAAGAATATTTCAAAAACTAAATTGGTTTCTTATAAATCGAGGTTAAGACTCGTTTCACGACTTTTCTCTAAGTGTCGTAGTTTCCGACTTGGCCTAATGGCCAATGGCGGTAATCCGCCCATCTCAAAAAACCACCCTGTATAGTTTAGATTACACTCAACTGTAAGGTAGATATTTCGCTTGTATTAATTACTTCATTCTGGCTAAAAGTAATAACTATTGTATCTGTGGAATGGAATCGAGTACGGCTGTTTTTATGCGACTTAATGTGATCATTGTCCTGTGTTTTTATGTGCTGAGTTATCGGAAAGTGGTCTTTGAGAAGCGCCTCCCGCCGACCGCTTTTGTGGCCGATATTATGTTCACGTGTGGGAATGACTTATAGGTGGACAAAAAGATTATTAAATAACAACTGGCATGACAAATACTGACGCTTCAAGTTCCGATGTCCACACATTAATATTATAATGAAAATATGGCGATGATTCGAATCTTTAACAATTATTAATCATGTTTTATTAAACGCTCGTTGTTTTTGTTAATATTACACGTGTATTGTATTGTTGGGTATTAATAACGTAGCCCACGTATAAATAATTACTTACGTTACCTATGCAATTCTTTAGCCATTGAAATTTTGAAAGATACTTTCTTTTTAGGAAGCCGGTTATGCATTTTTAAATTAATAAATCATGCTCATTGATATTATGAGTGCTTATTGCAGCTATGGTTGCCAATTTTTTCTAGAAGAACTAGAGATGGTGTCTGATTTCAACGACTCTTAAGATACTCATCGTAAAGTATGAATGTATTTAATGTTGTGTAATTTTTAAAAACCTTACTTCTTTTATGTTAGGTTTTTATGGTTTTTGGTACCACTGCTACCACTCAAACCAGCCAGTATAATAAGAAGTTCAGTAAACGTATCGCTGGCATGTGCCAATGAGTAAGTATATAGATTTAAGAGTAGTACGCTTTGGGTGTTATAAATGGCTAAGATACTCTAATAATGCACATCTGTGAACCACGATTATCTTCAAGTTACAGCTGACGCTGATGCGCTGGGAATTGGTAGATAAAAAAATTGGCCTTAGTATTGCGACTTTTTTAATTCTTAGGAGCGTTTTCGGACTACGTCCGATCCGTACCCTTGATAACACAGTCCGAAGTAGTCTTTCTGTGAACTTTTCTATAGACCTATATAAGATACACATTTCCACAATACATCATTTTATTATATCTCGCATATATGTTGGTCTCAGTGAGTCATACATCTTTGTGCCGTTTGGTGTCGAGACACTTGGCCCATGGGGCCCAGAGACGCGGAAAATGTTCAAAATACTATCTACGCGCCTCAATAAGGCTACTGAAAACCCAAGCGCAGGCAGCTATCTCGGTCATCGGATCAGCCTTGCTATCCAACGCGGTAATGCTGCCAGTATTCTTGATACGCTTCCACGTAATGATAGTTTTAATTTTATGTAGTCATAGTATTGTAAATATAGTTATAAAACCTGTTTTGTTTGAATAAATGACACAATGATTATTTTTTTAAGGTGTGTAGACTAATGCACCTACTATACTCATTGAGTTTCTAATGTAATATTTAGTTTTTGTTTTAATTTAATCAAGTAAATTCCAAAAGATTGAGTATTTCTGTTGCAGCACCATTCCTATCACCATGTTAAAGCTGTGTTTATATTGATAAGGGTTCCAATAAGTTTCATGCAACTTTTTTTTCATTAAAACCTTTCGGAAGTGGTTGTAAAAGTTTATCAAAGGTACTTACACAAATAAAATTTGAAAACAAAATTTTATGAACCATGCGAGATTCCGTGCCAGTGCTCTCCCAAATGAAAGAAAGAAAATATATTTATTGACAAAATGGATATATAAAAATACAAAATTAGCAGCGCTTTCCGCACCAGGCATGCCTGTATCGCGGAAAACAAGTGAACATACAAATACAATTAAGTTACAAAACAGGTTCATGAGTGAGCTTCAATTTTCAAAATAAATTTTTAATTGTTTTACAACCTGAGAGTTGAACAAAGCATACAAGATTTTATGACGATACGTCAATCGAACGGTTAACTCAGTTGGGAGAGCACTGGCACTGAACGCCAGAGGTCGTGAGTTCGAGCCCCGCATCGTTCATAAAATTTTGTTTTTCATATTTTATTTGTGTATTAATCCTATAAGTGAGGGTATCACTTTAAAAAACATAACCAATTGTTTAACAAAGAAAAAATGAAATTTATTATATATAATTTCTGAGGTTCTATTAAGATCACATCATTATAAATTAAACCTCGCGATCTTGTCCTGAAAGTAATGGAACTTTAAAAGCTCAGAGCGCATATAGTCGGTTTCTCTTCCCACGATTGTCTACGGCAATTCAACGATGACAGTATCAACTATGATAAAGACGACCACCCTACGAGTGGTATAATATCACAGATAATATTGCACTATATTGAATTTAAGGTTTCAACATCTTTCGGAGTATTTTAGAGTAAGTATTCTGCACAATTTATTTAACGTTAAGTGACTGACTGACATATCTAAACTAATATTATAAATGTGAATGTAAGTTTGTTACGCTATCACGCCTAAGCACTGATTTTGATGAAATTTAGTACTGAGATAGACAAGAGCTTGGGAATGGACATATGCTACCTTTTATCGTGAATAACAAGCTTCGTGGGGTTGAAATAATGGGTGGAAGTTCGTCATTAACAAAGATGACACCATGAAACTTTGTATTTAGGCACTTGATAAGGAATAAATAAATATTTATTCTAGCGTTTTTAAAATGGGAATGCAAAAAGGGGAGTGAAAGTTCTATAGCTGGTAGTTAATGTAATTACCACAGCAGTTTGAATGTGTATTATTTGCAAAGTGAGTATATTAAAAATTAAAAATGCTGCCGAAAGTATCTACTACTCCACGCGGACGAAGTCGCGGGTAAGAGCTATTACGTAATAATATCTCAAGTTTAGCAAATGTCAAAACATAACAACAGGTAACAACTATGATAACCGAAACGTCACAGTATGTATGTGTGTAGTGTATACATAGTATTCAAAATAGTTTTAAGTTCTTATGTTGCAGCAATAAAAGTTTTAAGGTTGTATTTGTTTTGCTATGCCAAATACTATATTTATTTCTACTTCGCCTATTTCTACCGTGAAGCAGTAATGTGTAAACATTACTGTGTTTCGGTCTGAGGGGCGCCGTAGCTATTGAAATTACTGGGCAAATGGGACTTAACATCTTATGTCTTTAGGTGACAAGCGCAATTGTAGCGCCGCTCAGAATTTTTGGGTTTTCAAGAACCTTGAGCGGCATTGAATTGTATTGAGGGCGTATTAATTACCATCAGCTGTACTTCCTGTTCGTCTCGTCCCTTATTTTCATAAAAATAAAACTTATAATCTAAGTAGTTTAGTATATACGTTAGTACCACACACATCTTTTTGAGAGACAGTTGTTAGAATATAGTAAATGTGTGTATTCTTCCGTCTCCGAAAGATATGTAAGTAGTAATAATATTATTACAATATCACCCAGAAACGGTCGCATCGTGTCCTAAATACATAAAAGCTAATTCCAAGCAATCTGGTTCAATTATTAGCCCCATTTTGCTTATGTTTATAATTTAAATTCAATTGATGTTACGATTCAGACAATGGCTCCGGATATTCTCGGGCACTCAACCAATTAAATGGGCTTTAGCGAATTGAATGGTGTATATCAATGGAGAGTATTGTTACTTTATTTGGTTTATGATGCTACGGCTCATTTGATCCAGGGTCATGGCCCTTTAATATACAGGATGTATCATTTTCTACAGTTGTTCCTGTTGAAAGAAATAAAACAGTTTTAAGTGATTTCTCTCACTGTAAACGACTTTCTTAATGATACCACAGATTGGGAATGGAGTGACCGCCCTCAGGCTATTAAATAATACATTTAATTGTACAATATTACTTTGTAAACATATTTATTCGATGAAAAAAAAAAGCCCGCTGAGTTTGTTGCGCCCATTCTTCTCAGGTCTGAGGCATTCATTTTGGAATGGGTGGTAGTTTTTTGACTTTCAATAAGTGATGTCACATCCTATTTTGAATAAAAATATTTGAATTTGAATTTTGAATTTGAACTACTACAATATACAAGCATATCTTATATCTTTAAACGAGCAATTCTTGTATAGATATAATCTGAATCTCGGAAACGGCTCCAACGATTTTAATGAAATTTGGTATACAGGTTAGTATACAGTTAGGTTTCGGGGGCGAGAAATAGATCTAGCTAGGTTTCAATTTTAAAAAAATATAGTTTTATCTGTGTTTTAATGAGAATGAGCTACAATAACATTAGAATACAAATATAAATTTCGCCACTATATACAAGACTATAATAGCTCATATCGGGCATTGGGTGATCCGAAAAGCAGAAGAATCCAGATGTCCTATTAGTATTTTTTTTGTTCAAGATTGTATATTCCTAAAAATCCGAGTAAGGCTTGGTCGTCCAGATATAACATTATGTATACGACAAAGAAATACAGCAAGATTTATGAATGGTGTAGGTTAGGTGTTTAACATCAAGCCTACCGACCGGTCGGACTATCCAAAGTCTTCAAAGGACTTCTCATCTCTATTCGAATGCGGCATCATTAAAAAATGTTGGTAGAAATAAAACATTTGTACAATACTATAGAAGCTTGAATTAACAAGAGAATGAAACCAACACTTTGATATATACATAGTTATGTGTTGTAATTACTAAGTTTTTGAAGACTATAGAGATAAATATAACTGAAGTGTGTGCTTTTAATATTAATATCTCAGTTATTTATAAAACTCATCGGTTTACGCAGTAGGTACCACTAGTATAGATAGAGCCTAACGCAAAGGTACACATTACCGTGAGTTTCTTCATTAAAATCTACCAAATTCTATTCAATGGCCTGATGCCCTCGTAAAAGTGATCTGCGTGGGAGAAACGGGGAATTGGCCGCTTATCATTAAAGATTAGTAAAAAAAAATACATATTTTTTATGGGAAATAGTGGCCTAGCCATTACAATACAGTGGTGCTACGGATTCTTAATTGAACCCAAAATATTGAGCGGCATCTCAATTGCACTTACTTACCCCCTTATTCATAATAGTCTGCTAACTTAAAGCATTGCTAATTCTCACTCTGTCTTCTTCTATTGACCTAAGTCAGAATGAGAAAAAACACTCCTTAGCGGCTGTTTAAAGTTAGCGGATCATTATGAATAAGGGGGTTAGACATAGGATGACGGTCTCATAAGTCCAGTAATTTCACTAGCTACGGCACCCTTCAAACCTAAATACAATAACGCTTTCACATTACTGATTCACGGAAGAAAACGGCGCTGCTGTAATGACCACGTAGCCGGCATCCTGTGCCAAGAAGCCTCCCAATGGTAAATCTTAATGTGACGTCATATTGTTTGTCAAATAAATAAATGATTTGCGTTGAGCCCTTGGGAAAACATTTGTTTCGATGCTTATTCACTTCTACGACACAGCTACGATCAAACCATCGATTACTATTTATTTCAAACCTTAAAGAAATGTCTAAGCAATTCTAAGTTACGGTGCGGTAGGCACTGCGGTCACAGAAATAACTGAAATATTAAAGTCTACCATCATTAGCAAGAAAATTCATTGAGTTAGGCTTTATTTTGCGGAAATCCATATCTATCCAAATGTAACGAGTTTTCTTGACTATTTCGCTAAAAATTGTCTTTAAAATTCCACACGTGTTTCGCCTCCACCAGAGGCATTCTCAGGAGATGTTGACTCGCCGAATTCTGGAACGAGAATGGCAAAGATGTAAATTGTAAAATTGAAATTTAGTTTAGTATGAAACGAGCACTCATTTGGCATAAGTTTAAAATAGTAGTAATTACACTATCGCGATTGGCCACCAAGTATAATCCGGCTAAGTTTGAAAGCGAACAGTTGCTTTAAACGTAGTGGCCTTAGGCTATCTCCTATTTTTACAAGATTATAGCCGTCATATGTCAATGACTGCACGTTTCATACAATCGAGTGAATCGCTTTTTTCTTAGAGAGTTTCGCTAGCCTACAGGAGATCGTCGAATTCTGGTACGAGACTGGCATGAGTTTCGATGATTTAAACTACCCTCCAAAAATTATGGCATTTTTTTACAATTTTTTGCTACAATATAGCTTAATTTCACAACGGGTTGTAATACTCCCAGTATATTACGACTCGCAGTATTTGACGACCTGAATAGCCGAGTGGTTAGCGATCCTACCTACAAAGCTAGAGGTCGCGGGTTCGAATCCCGGTAGGTGCAAGCATTTATATGATGAATATGGATGTTTGTTTCCGAGTCATGGATGTTTAAATGTATTTATGTATGTTTATATGAATTTATGTATGTTTGAGTAAGTATATTGTATTAAATAAATAATTGTCTTTAACTAAATAATAACTATACTAATAAATAATTAACTTTTTACTTATAAACCTGCTAAAAACATTCATTCTGTATAAAAATACCTCTAGATTTAGTTGTGGCTGCCCCAATATGTTGGTTTTACGATATCAGGCTTACTAAAGAGGTCACTGCTCTATGTATTGTTGATTTTGGTAATCCGCGTTATCTCAGCGTTTTATCTCTGAGCCACCAGGTTTACGAAGGGAAAGTGTGTTTTATTATCTGGAATGATAGATAAACATCTGGGTTGCGTCTCTATTATGAACTAGTTATTGTCCCGTTACTGTGTCTATGTAAATTTATATTTCATCATGAAGTCCATTTTACCAGCTCCTTTGCACAGGATGCAGGTTAGATTATAGGTACCACAACCTATTTCTGCCTTAAAGCAGTATTGTGTAAAAATTACTGTGTTTCGGTCTGAAAGGCACCGTAGCTAACGAAATTACTAGGCAAATGAGACTTGACATCTTATGTCTCAACGTGACGTTGTAGTGCCGCTCAGAAATTTTGGGTTTTTCAAGAATCCTGAGAGGTACTGCATTTTAACCGTATCAATTACAATCAGCTGAACGTCCTGCTCGTCTCGTCCCTTACTTTCATAAAAAAAAGGCGAGTGAATGAATAGTTTTGAATAAATATTGTTTTCGTAAAAGTACTTTATGTGTCGGTTTTGTGCATATCAAACAGGTTTAAAGTTTAAACTTAATGAATTTAAGTCGTGTAACATTGGCGTGTTAGCTAAGCCATTCATTATTATTATTCTTGTTTTTAATGTTATTTCCTTACATAATTTATACGTCTTCCTTTTAGACAACCGAAGTAAACAGGCCAGGCTTATTACTTTAGTGAGCGTGACAAGGTACGTCTTAGGCTTAGCGTACTTAGTCTTTGCTCAGACTTACGTTAAACATAGCCGAGTATGATAAAACGCGAACTTAATCTTTCCGTTTGCATAAGCTAAGTGCTAGGACAGCCCGCTTCTTAGCTTGCTCAGACTATTTTCAGGTGCCAAATGACTATAAAAACTTTATTAATATTGAGCTAAGCTAACACTTAGCTAAGTCTTACGTTAGTAAAGTCTGAGCAAAGTCTTAGTACGCTCTATAAATCTCAGCCTTACACTCGCGATTTGTGTGTCCTTTTATGTTAGTGTGTGTGTTACCCTCAATTTTATTCGACTTTGTAACAGCTTTCACAGTCTATCTAGACGAATAAAAGATCTAAAAAACCTATGAAATTCCTAAAATATTTCACTCAGTGCTAATTCTATATTATACAGGGTGGTTTTTGACAAGGGCGGTGATGGCCAAGTTGGAAGTTAGCGGAAAGTCGTAAAAGGAGTCACGCCCTCGATTTATAACAAACTTATAACAGCTGCATGTTTAGTTTTTTAATATTTCTTGATCTTTAGACGGTAATCTAACCGAATGTTTTTTCGCAAGTATTTATTTCTCATAAATCGAGGGCATGACTTCTTTCACGACTTTTCTCTAAATCTCGTAGTTACCCACTTGGCCATCACCTTCTCCCTAAAACCAGACTGTTTACTACTTTAACATAACTGTTAGTTATTTCATGCATGCAACAATCCATATGCCCGTAATTAGTTAAATGGAATTAAAACGATATTATTGAATGCCTGCCTATCTAAAACAATAACATACTCATAAGCAGTAAACTACTGATACGAATGAGGTAAAATATTTTTATAGCGATGTTTTATTGTTTTCCCAAGATTATTTCTACAAATAAATCAATATAGTCATGTCTCAAATTGAAATATATTAATGAATGTAGTGATTAACAAATTGAAATGACGTATTTGAATACGAAACGTATAAACAGGGTATTTATGTCCATATTATTTAAATAAAAAGGAAAATATATCTCTCGTGTATTATCCTAAGTAAATTGAAGAATATAATAATATGTATAGAAGAAATTTTCTAAGTTTAGAACTTATCGGGAATATTTGAATAAAGAGAGTTAGCTATTGGAGTTAGAGCAAACTCTGTGTGTAAAATCTTTTGATAAAACGTTTATGTGTTATAATACCTTGTAGGTGAAACCTAACTTTCCACCGACTCCAAAAAAATTAGGTTTTTAAGCCATGTTATAAGATTCTTTTACGTTTGTTACCTCATAACTTGCTTAGGAACCCAGATTTAATATTTATACTCGTATTTGAAATGTTGTTAGTAATTATTACCTAATATCCAGTCATCCACAGTACGGTTTTCAAGGAGCTTTCTTCCTCGTACTATAAAGCTCTGGAATAAGCTCCCTTGTGCCGTGTTTCTGGGACGATACGACATGGGTACCTTCAAAAAAAGCGTGTACACCTTCCTTAAAGGGCGGCAACGCTCTTGTGATTGCTCTGGTGTTGCAAGAGAATGTGGGCGGCGGTGATCACTTAACACTAGGTGACCCGTACGCTCGTTTGTCCTCGTATTCCATAAAAAAAAATATAATTACATAACAAAAATATATCGAAATGTTTATGTTTCATTAAAGGGCTTACATAGATAAAAACGTGATTGCAACCATAATGTTATTATACTTTGCTCAAATATAAACAAAACCTCGCCTATTATGCAAGCAATTACTCATGTTTCATATGAAGTAGTAACATTATATAACTTTCTTATGGAATTAAACTAATAAGGCACAACAATAGACTTAAATACTTACAATATACTAGAGCATATAAAAACAAGCTTGCGAGAGAGAAGAAACGGAACTCTAACGGAGAGGAAAAGGGAAGAATAATAATGTATGCACAACCTTTTTTGTACTTCTGCAGTAATTTGTAATTCCTTGATAGAAAATATAATAATTAATACGCTGTTAGACAGCCGATAAAAACAGGCCAGGAATAATACTTTAGTGTGCGTGCCAAACAACGTCTTACACTCGCGATTTGTATGACACTTTGTGTTAGTGTGCATGAATTGCTCAAAATAGAGGTTAGATTTTTTTCGATATTTTCTCAGCTGTCATAGTCTATCTAGACGTATAAATGGTCTATGGATTAATATATAATTACTAGCTGACCCAGCAAACGTTGTATTGCCGATATTAAAATCGCGATACAAAAGTAACTGTTCATCGTAGATGGGTGAAAATTTGAAGTTGTATGTATTTTTTAATGCTGACTCATAATCAAACAAATTAAAAAAAATGTCAAAAAAAAAATCGTGTGGACCACCCTTAACATTTAGGGGGATGAAAAATAGATGTTGTCCGATTCTCAGACCTACCCAATATGCACTCCGAATTTCATGAGAATCGGTCAAGCCGTTTCGGAGGAGTTCAATGTTTAACACCTTGACACGAGAATTTTATATATTAGATGGCTCGGTGACTCAAAAAACAATGTTTTAAATATAAATCAAAGTTTTGGGCCGTTAGTTCCTATTTAACCTATTATTTTTAGTTCGTAATTGAACCGTTATTTATATGCACCTAGATTTAGGATAAGGTTACATTATTTTTTGAAATAAATATTGATTTTAGCACATTTCAATAAAATTTTGTTGAAGTGGAATGACCAAGACCACAAATGGCCACCGAAATTGTAAAACGACCTGTATAGCCGAGTGGTTAGCGATCCTACCTACTAAGCTAGAAGTCCCGGGTTCGAATTCCGGTAGGTGCAAGCATTTATATGATGAATATGGATGTTTGTTTCCGAGTCATGGATGTTTAAATGTATTTATGTATGTTTTAGTAAGTATATTGTTTTAAATATATCGTTGTCTTGCAACCCATAACACAGGCTATATACGAGTATATGCTTAATTTGGGGCAAGATAACTTGTGTAAAAAGTGTGTCAATATTATTATTCTATTTTTTATAATTTCACCTTATTTTATACATTTATATATATAACATATTTAAAAAAAAAAAACAATATTATTATTATTATTATATGCGCGATCGAATTTATCTGGTCATAAAGCAGGACGGTGGACATCTGATGACCAAAATAGAATCGTGTATCGTGTCCGTGCTTGGATTTTATATTAAGAATTGAGACGCACTCTTCCTTATAAATACCATTTCTGTAGATTTTAATGGTAGGTACCTACTGTCATCATTTCGCACCAATGCATCCATCCTCAAAGAGCTTCGTATTAAAGAGAGACTATTGTCAATTGTGCAACTAAGAATACTGAAGTTCTTTGGTCACGTCTCTAGAAATGAGAACTCGATGGAGAGACTGGTAGTTCATGGCCAGGTGGAAGGCAAGAGAGCACGCGGTCGATCGCCAACCCGCTGGATAGACGCGATCACAAAGGCTACCGAGTCCACCATTGTCCAGTGTACTCGAAACGCCTCTAACCGTCAGAAATGGAAGCACATCGCCAGGAGATCTACCCTCAGAAAGGATTTTGACCCACCGAACACCCCACCATGTACCTCGTCAGCGCAACCACGACCACTCTGCCAAGAGCGTCCGACTAATAAGACTTACTGTCAATGGTTGTTTAAGTCTTAGGTAAATATGTTGTGAATGCCATGATATTACAATTTCACTAGTGATAATATAGTAACACGGTAGATTGTCAATCGACTCAATTTCTTACAATTTAATGGCCTGATTTTAGTGACATTGTAATGTCACGGATACACTATAGTGATATTATAATAAATCTGGGTATATTACAAATAAAGTTAGCAGTGTGAGACGTCGACCTTTCTGATTGGTATTTTTTTTATTTCATACGCAATTTGCAAAACAATAATAGTAAACATTGGAGCGTGTATGTAATTTTCCATCTGAAATTATTGTTGAAATAGTAGTAAACAAGAGCCGATTCGGTTCTGGCACTCGCCGGCCGCTGCCGCGGCACGCTGCACTCAGCTCGTGCGTTGTGAGTAACAATATAAATTTGGGATCTACTAGTGAACAATGGCCGATTCACTACGATAAAAATTTATTGATAACATTAATGCATAACTAAAAAATAATTAATGCAATAAATACAAGCAACAGACCAATCAGAGACGGCCTCACAAACTAACTACCAGTCAAATTTGTTAAAATGCCTTATAATATCACTATTGTGTACCCGTGACATTACAATTTCAGTAAAACCAGGCCGTTAAATTGTAAGAAATGAAGTCGATTGACAATCTACCGTTATAATATAATATCACTAGTGAAATTGTAATGTCACGGCTTTTGACAATATAACTGTATATACATGTATATACCTACGCAATTATGCTAAATCAATTGACATAATAGTGAACTTAAACGTATAAAATACAACATAAAAACATAATATTATACATTTTAAAATAAGGTTATTAAAAATTTAAAACAAAATTTATTTACAACATTCAGGGCCGGGCTTAAACTTAATGCCGCCCATGGGCACCGGAAAAAAATCCGCCCCTGGGCACCGGAAAAAAAATCCGCCCAAATAATTTTACTTGAACTTATAGTTTATATATTTTATTTTTCAAAACTAAAATACCTAAGTAATTTGTTGCAGAAACTTTATCAAAACAAATACTAATTTATTTTTTTGTACTTCTAGAAAATAAAAAAATCGATTATCATTTTAAATCTCCAAGGGTTTCCAATTGATTTAATTTTCTGATTTTCCATTTGATTAAATCGTTTTTATTTTTAAATTTAACTAAACGTGCCAAAATTATAATTTACAAATAACGGATAAATTGAATTTCTTGAATTATCAATTAAACCAGAAATTATTAATTAACAGAATTAATTAATTATATTGAGCAACATTGATAGGACTAAAATAAAATTATTTTTCTTTCTTTTTTCCGCTGACAACATTCTACATTGTAGAATAATTAGTATTGTACATTGTGTGCGAATTGCGCATATCGCCCCGCGCACTCCGCGTCTTCCGCCAACGAGACCCTATTTCAAACTAGTGCGCATTCAACGTCACAACTGAATAATTATCCCAATATTACAAACTGAAGTCATTTGACTTGGGTCTCTGGTTTCGCGAGGTACCATTGTTACTACATAACAAGTACATCTTTACAACATGTATCGAGTTATCACCGCAGCATATCTGGAGCACCAGAACACAAAAGAATGTCACGATGCACGACCATGACATATACGTCAGTGGTTTCCTTATGTTTCATCAATCATCTGCATACACATCTAATATATAAAATTCTCGTGTCATGGTGTTAAACATTGAAGTCCTCCGAAACGGCTTGACCGATTCTCATGAAATTTTGAGTGCGTATTGGGTAGGTCTGAGAATCGGACAACATCTATTTTACATCCCCCTAAATTTTAAGGGTGGTCCATACGATTTTTTTTTTATTTGTTGGATTATGAGTCAGCATTAAAAAATACATACAACTTAAAATTTTCACCTTTCTACGATCAACAGTTACTTTTGCATCTCGATTTTAATATCGGCAATACAACGTTTGCTGGGTCAGCTAGTAATATATAAATACCTTAAAATGTTCCTTTTATATGGGTATAACTGAAGCAGAATACAGATTATTAGCTGCTAATAATACAGAACTAACTGTAGGATTAGTGTTCGTTCGGGGCAGTATGATGGTGGCTAGTGTTGCAAGAGAATGTGGGCGGCGGTGAACACTTAACACCAGGTCATTGTTTGTCCTTTTTCCATAAAAAAAGCTATTTACATATTTTTAAATATATTTTATTATTCAAGTGAAGTTGCAGCGGCCTACTATTAACAAAACCACGGAAATAGTTAACAAAACAATTATTTAATACATGTATCCATAAAAGTTGTTCAATAAAATGCACACAGTATAAAAGCTACAGCTGTTATGTTTTTAACAACATTACATAACACACCCGTGTTTAAACATACAACGAGAATCTTTCGCTTCGACGCAATTAAAATACGTAAGACACATCTCATTAGGCACTAAAAAGAGATTAAAGATCGCTTTCTTTCTTACCACAAGGGGTATTGAACTTACGCAACGCAGATCTATTAAGACACTAATAGTTTTATCATTGATCTATTGCAACGTCATCGGCTATACAATTCTTAATTATTACAATAATTTTATATATAAACTCATCCCATAACAAGCCGGAGTGAAAGTATTCTTGTATCATAGGAACAAGTTCAATGGCTCGAGACATTTTGACTGTTCATTGCTTTCAACCAGGTGTTGTAATTGACGTAAGACTGTTTTTATGAGCAACTTGTACATTCGGAGTTTGCGATTTAATTCAGTGTCAGTTCTTTTAATTATCAATATCCGGTTGTAATTTTTTAATTTTAAACGCTTCATATCAGAAATTATTGTTAAAGATATTGAATGAAATCTACATAATACGGCGCTGACATTTTTATATCTATAAACGAGCAATTCTTGTATATAAATCTGATCTCGGAAACGGCTCCAACGATTTTAATGAAATTTAGTATACAGGTAGTTTCGGGCGCGAGAAATCGATCTAGCTAGGTTTCAATTTTATATAATGTAGTTTGATTCGTGTTTTAATGAGAAACAGCTACAATAACATTGGAATACAAAGGTAAATTTCACCACTATATACAAGAATAGTTCAGATGGGACATTGGGTGATCCGGAAAGCAGAAGACCCCGGTTCGAATCCAGATGTCCTTTTAGTTTTTTTTTTATTCAAGTTTTGTACATTCTTAAAAATCCGAGTAAGGGTCGTACTGTAAGGATATTTTTAATTAACACTAAAACAGCTTTTTCTGACATTGGCTACTTACTTTTATTTGATTGGTTTCAAAAGAGGTATCGTTCACATTTTCTACTTGGGATGGTTTCAACTTTAGATCATATGTCTAGATAGATTTTGACATCTGTGAAAACTTTGAAAAAAAATTTAAGAATAACTTTTACCACATAAAGGTTTTCTAGCAATCCTTTTCGCAACACATTTGTTTTGTTTATTTTCTGGCATCATGTTGTAAAAGTATAAACCCAACAAAGAATTTAATTACTCGAAAAGAAAGAAAGAAAGTTGAAAATCTCCGTTAGCTGGCCAGTGAGAGGCCCCTTTGCATGGGATACCAGCTAGATTGTGGGTACCACAACGGCGCCTATTTCTGCCGTGAAGCAGTAATGAATAAACATAATTGTGTTTCGGTGTGAAGGTCGTCGTAGCTAGTGAAATTACTGGGCAAATGAGACTTAACATCTTCTAGTCTCAAGGTGACGAGCGCGATTGTAGTGCCGCTTAGAATTTTTGGGTTTTTCAAGAATCCTGAGCGGAACTCCATTGTAATGGGCAGGGAGTATGAATTACCATCAGCTGAACGTCCTGCTCGTCTCGTCCCTTATTTGTTTTTAAACAAAAAACTGTTAATATTGAACAATAATGAAACAACGACGTTCTTTATATTGAAAAGGTTAAAAATCATGTAGATATATGATTATTACTTGTGAGAAAGGCATAAATATAATTATCTTAACTCAGAACAATAATAAGTTGGACTATTAGCCTACTTTATAATAGGCATAATAGCGGAGATTAATGTGTCGACTTCTTTATATATATATACATAATTAAAATGGTTTTTGTTTGAGGCTCAATAACGCCTAAACCACTGTTCGTATCGACATGAAACTACGACCATTCGAAGCGAAATTTATCCTATATGGTTTATGGCTATTTTTTTTTGAATTCCAACGTTTCTTGATTAATTTATTTCCTTTTAATATCCGCCCAGCGAAGCGGGCGGGAACGGCTAGTATATTTATAAACAGGTAGTAGTGTTTTCTACCGCATTTATCACGGGGAGTATTCCGAAGAGCTGTTTCACCTGATTCCTGCCGCTGAATTCCACCTTCGCACGACATGCCACATGCCACATGTGTGACGCTCCTCTACAGTGTGATTTTCAAGGAACTTTCTTCAAATTAGAAATGAAATGAGAAAAGAAATGAGAGATGTGGAATGAGCTTCCTTGTGCGGTGTTTCCGGGATGATACGACATGGGTACCTTAAAAAAAGCGGACACCTTCTTTAAAGGCTGGAAACGCTCCTGTGTTTCTACTGGTGTTGCAAGAGAATATGACCAGCTGAGATCACTTCACACCAGGTGACCTTAAGGTCCTTTGTCCTCCGTTTCCATAGTAAAAACAGTAGCGTAGCTGTATTAATATATATGTACTGGTGAGGTGAAATGGGATTTTCATATAAATAGTAAAAAATGCTTATTTTTTTTTATTTGACTAATGAGGAATTTTGATTCGATATTCTTTCAATCCTACGTACTAGCCAGCTAAAAAACTTCTATTCTATGTCGATGCTATTCAAAGTCAAAGTCAAATCAAATTTATTCAATTAGGCTTAAACTAAGCGCTTTTGAATAATCGCTATACATATTTCTTTTAAATTACTGAATCTACATTAAGTTCGGAAAATGTAGAGCTCGTGAGAAGAACTTACAAGAGACTCAACGACCACTCCTTTTTATCAAATAGATTATTTTACGATGGCTGTAATAGTTAGGAGCTTGATTTCATTGTTTGTGTAAGGATGCTTTGTGAATGTGATGGTCGTGATTACTGTCATAATTAGTAATTCATTCCTAATTTTTCATTCTTCCTTCTTACATGAGGGTACAGATAGGAGCGATTACTTAGCATTAAGTGATCCTCCACCAGTGGGAGCCTTCTTTGCACCGGATGCCGGCTAGATTATATGTACCACAACGGCGCCTATTTCTGCCGTGAAGCAGTAAAGTGTAAGCATTACTGTGTTTCGGTCGAGAGCAATAATTGTAGTGCCGCTCAGATTTTTAGGTTTTTAATCCTGAGCAGCACTGAATTGTAAAGTTAAGTTAATTGAGCTTATCAAAAACCATCAGCTGAACGTTCTGCTCATCTCGTCCCTTATTTTCTTAAAAAACCTATTATTTTCCTAATGAGTCCGACTTGAACCAAACCGGTTCCACAAAAACGGAACAATGAATTATATTATGGAGTGCTTCGTTAACGAAGGTATTTTAACTTCCACAAGTGGGTCTGATATGTCCGTGAGAATCTCATAGGACAGTTCAAATAATAGTGAAACTCGTGTGATATTAATAAGAAGCAGGAAGCTGGTCTAACGAGTTCATTGTTGCATGTCATTATTTTTACTTAAATGTTAGAAAGTCCGTTGACGTATTTACATTACTTGTAACGTAATAGTTTGTAACAACTTGTCACATCTTAAATGAACGCATTGCAGTCTATATATCTCTCACAGGCATCTGACGGAGACAGGGCAATCGTGCGGGGCGTTTTACCAGTGGGAAGTTTCTTTGCACCGGATGCCGGCTAAATTAAGGGTACCACAACGGCGCCTATTTCTGCCGTGAAGTAGTTATTTGTAAGCATTACTGTGTTTCGGTCTGAAGGGCGTTGTAGCTAGTGAAATTACTGGGCAAATAAGACTTAACATTGCACCGGATGTTATGTCTCAAGGTGTACGAGCGCAGTTGTAGTGCCCCTCAGAATTTTTGGGTTTTTCACTACATTGTAATGGGCAGGGTGTATCAATAACCATCAGCTGAACATCCTGCTCGTCTCATTCCTTATTTTCATTAAAAAAGGGGTGTGCGCCTTGAGACGGGGGTAGGCAAGCTCGAGCTGCATACGCTGTAGATGCCTGAATTAGTTTGCAACTCGGGACACGATTTAAGGGCTAAGTGTTTAATCTTTGTCCGTTGAAGTTCCACTTCTGCCATAGTCTTAATAATAAACTATTACACGATAGATATCAGTCTGTTATTTTCAATATCGAGGTTTTCGTGAGTATCAATTATGAATATATCATAAGTGTCATTAAAAAATAAAAGAAATGTGACAACCCTGACAGAATAAAGTCTAGACTCTAGACGGAGGCGGCATTTCCCAAAACATCCGCTGGCCTTCAGTATTTACGCTGTGTTCTTAGCGGACATGAACCCCAAATAGAATTCCTTAAAGCATCCTCCCCCAGGTATCTTTTTAGAAGCAGTTGAACTGGGGTAATAGATACGACATGCGAAGGGGAACGGGAAGGAAGTCTTAGGGGAGCCATACTCATCAAAATATTAAAAGAAATTAAGAAATACACAATTAAGAAAAAACCCTGTGTGTACTTACGTTCGCACATAACAAATTATAATTAATAAAATAGTATACCCAATCCAAAAAAAGGGTTAACTTATGAAGAATACAATGAGTTTTCTGATGCTTTAACGTGACTTACAGTAAAGTGAACTGGTAGAAAACAACACATAAGGAAAAACCGTTTTGCCCCACACCAGAGACGTGCGGTCCCGTTTGGTGTAGATTGCTTATTATGTCCTATATCAGCGCTTTTTATTTATAGTTTTTACATATTTAAACAAATTTGTTACTGTGTAGACGAATAATTGGTCTAGCGATGAACTGATAATGATGGTTCATTGGGAATTGTTGATAGCAATTCCATCATCACCAGTGGGAGGCTCCGTTGCACAGGATGTCTGATCTTGAGCAACACTGCATTGTAATGGGCAGCAATTACTATCAGCTGAACGTCCTGCTCGTCTCGTCCCTTATTTTCTTAAAAAAAAGCTTTGAATGCATTTTGTTATTTATTATAGAATTTATAATTCACATTTTTGATCTTCTTTTAATAATAATGATTTTGGGTCCTAACACGACTGCACTCGTTGTGTTTTAAATAAATTGCATTACAATTCGCTAAGTATGTACATATTATATGTTATAAGAAATTCGGTTACAGTGTTGGCGGTTGCAAAAATCTACTACTCGACTTTTGATAGAGTTAACAAGGTTAACGGAACGCCCCTAAGGTATTACACGAAAGAATTTAACATTACGTTTGCATGAAATTATCATTCACGCGAGAGTCATGAACACGAAGGAATCACATTATTTCTATTTAAAACATGAATGGGTTATTTCGTTATTGATTTATTTTGTTGTTTTTCCTAAAGCTTTTTTGCCTTTTCCAACCATAGCCTTTAACTTACGTCATGTAATCCTAACTTTATCTAAGTCCTCGTAAACCGTTTTATATTGTCTTACCTACCTCATCCTGATGGTGGTACGTTCTTGGTTTGGTTCTTGACTGGTTTTGCGTAGGCCACGTATTGTATAGAATTATTTTAAATAGGCTAATCAATATTGTTATTATATGATTTAAGCGATGGGCTGGGAGTTTCTTATCAGTTCTTCTCCCTTTGTCAAATCCCCATTACGAACTGATATAGCTTCATTACAAGCGTTGTTGCTATATGGCTATGTTATTGTCACTTCCTATGGTAAATAAATATATATCTTAACAAGAATTTTATATTTTTAAACTTCTAGAGCCACCTTCCACCAGGAAATCTTATTTGCAATAGCTCTAATGACTTTCATAGATTTAATAATAATTATATAATAAAAAGAGCGCAAAAAAAGGATGCTGGGAGAGTTTCTTGCGCCACTTCTTCTCTGTCAGAGCGCCATTTGTTTCCGAAGCGGTAATAGTATCTGGTATATTAGAAATGACACCAAAAAGACTCTAAAGGAATCGATTTTGAGAAAATAAATGCCTTTTAATAACAAACCAACTGTAACGAAACCACACAGACTTTTACAAGCCGGAGGTAAGTCTCGGTGAATATTCAGCGTGAAATTCTTAATCGATTTCATATAAACTTAACGGTTACAATAGCTACAAACCTAAATATCTGTTTCCGGAATCAATTCGATTTTAATAAATCCTAATGGATTATAGAGCAATAAAATTTTATAGGCTGTTAGCGGTGACAATGTCAACCTTGAAAGTAACATATTCGGTGGTAATATATTATGTATAAACATTTTATTAACAGATTGTTAATCGCGAATAATCGAATTGCTAACTGACCTTCATTCTAGTCATCTTTCGCGTGACATTGTAATAAAAGATTGAAATTTTATGAGATTATGACATTACAATCATAAAACAAATTGGGCTATAATAATAAATATGAAGGTATTTTACTTAATGTCAAAAACTGCATGCGCAGTGATTTAAAAATGATATCATATGGATAATTTAAAACCGTGATCATCTAAAAGGTCGATATTGATCCTGTTTTCCCTTTGGTGTTAACTGTTAAGAGAATATTGATGATGGTGAACATACCAGTGGGAGGCACCTGTGCACAGGATGGCGGCTAGATTATCGGTAACACAACGGCGCCTATTTCTATCGTGAAGCAGTTATGTGTAAACATTATGGTGGTTCGGTCTGGAGGGCGCCACTGAAATTACTGGGCAAATGCGCCATAACATCCTTTGTCTCAAGGTAGCGAGTGCAATTGTAGGGCCGCTCAGATTTTTTTGGGTTTTTCAAAAATCCTGTGCGGCACTGTATTGTACTGGGCAGGGCGTAAAGTTACCATCAGCTGAACGTACTGCTCGTCTCGTCGTAATTTTAGAAGAAATACTAATAATTACGCTCTAATTCATTATATATTCAGGTTGTAGATATTATTTAATCATCCTGATGATTCTTTTATTTGGTTATTAGAATTCAATATTGCTTTCAGTTTTTGATAACTGAACGAATATTTTCTAGATTTTGAATTTTTCTTTAATTAATCGTGAAAGTTTGTATGTGAGAATAAAGTTAAAGAGAATAAAGAGGATCCGAAAATCAAAACATAAATACATATGTACTTAAGTACAATGTTTAAACATATGTAGTTTTATTAATAAACGCAATGAAAAGTTACTACAGGTTTAAAATTGCTTCTCCCTGTCATGTAATTCTGTAGTGACAAAGGTAAGCTATAATAATAATAATAATAATCATTTATTTCGGATTCATTCATGAGATTACATCCATATTTGTTAGTACAATTTGCAAACTTACAAAATAGTGTTAGTAATTACTTATTAAATCACATATTTAGAAAATAAATAAAATAAAATAACAGGCTGGTCCGGGTGGACCTCCCGATGATGACGGTAAATTACTATACGACTGCATGCAGCCGTATCCAACGATCCAGCTTCAGGGGGTCCCATCGGTCCGACAGCGCACGCAGTATGGTGTTGGGACTGTCGCGCATGCGGCGCATGGTAGAAGCGCACCGCTTGCGCATGATGGTCGCAAAGCCATCTGTGTGGGCTGCCACGAACAGCGGAGGCGCTGCAGTGGCGCGGCAGTCCCATCAGCACCCGGAACGCGTTATTATGTTGAACACGCAGATCGCTGTATGTCCGCAGTGTGTAGTTAACATAGGCTGCAGGTGTGAAGTGACTGACAGTACGATTTAAAAAGCGCAACTTTAACAGTCTCCGTGCATCGTGAAGACCTGCGGGCCAACATGTTGCATCGGACAGACAGCGCTCTGCGCTCTCTTTCAATATCTATATTGTCATTGAAGTCCTCGGTAACCCAGTGACCCAAATACTTCACTTGCTTAACTTTATTTAGAGCTGTACCACATAAGCTGAATGTCGGAACGAATGTTTATCGCTTTTTATCCGGCCAGAAAATCATTATTTCACTCTTTTTTTTTCGCGTTGTAATTGAGCCCGTGTGCCACCGCATAGCGTTCACAAATTCTCAGAAGCCTTCGTAAAGCACCAATCGATGGGCTCAGCAGCACCATATCGTCTGCGTAGCTGATATTGTTCACGCACACTCCATCAATATGACACCCGACGCCGGAGCTGCTAAGCTCATCGATCAGTCGGTTGACATACAGGCTGAAGAGCTTGGGAGAGGTCAGCCCCCCCTGCCTCACCCCGCATTCCAGTCCGAACTCCTCCGAGGCAGAGCCTTCCCATCTTACATAGTTCTTTTGCATATTATACCAATGCATAAATAATAGCACGATTTCCCTAGGTATAGACGTTCTGTGGGATAAATTAAGGGATTCACAAGATTTTCGATCTTTCGATAAATCAAGCTAGCATGCGTATACTGGGGTCTTTCTACTAGTGTAATACCGTACAGTCTGCTTGAGGGCCAGGATAGCACTCTTGGTGGAAAGCCCGGGCCTGAAACTGAACTGCGCGTCGCTTAGCGAGACGTATTTATACAGATATTTACCGAGCAGACTGTCCAGCACTTTAGCGACCACTGTGGCCAGAGAGATCGGTTAATGCATCACCAGTTGTATTTTTGATTATTGGTAAAACGCATCAGATTATCAGGCAGATGGGAGTGACCTAAACACAGGGTAAACAACATAGAAAGCACTCTGGGTAAGTGTACACCCGCGTGCTGCAGGTGCTGGGTGCTAAGGCTGTCGTGACCCGGGGATTTACCTCTCACCAATAGACAAAACTATAAATTTGGAATAACTTTACTTTGCGTTTATTATTCGAATCCCGGTAGGTGCAAACATTTATAGGTATTTGTTCCCGAGTCATGGATGTTCATATGTATTTATGTATGTATAAGTAAGTATATTGTAATAAATATATCGTTGACTTGTACCCATAGTACAGGCTATTCCTAGTTTGGGGCAAGATACTTTGTGTTAAGGTGGTTAAATATTATCTATATATATATACTAGCGGACCGACAGACGTTATTCTGTACACACGCCTTCAATTTGAAAAATCGGTCCAGACGTTAGGAGAAGATCACTAACATACATGGGAGAATTATATGTCGACTGTATTGACAATCTAAGCCAATCTCAAATTCACTGGAACACACAAAAAAAAATCATCAAAATTGGCCCAGCCGTAAAGGAGGTAGTGCAATTGTGAATCAAAACTATCCTCGAATCCACTTGAACACACACAGAAAATTTGATTAAAAAAAAAAATGAAAAATTGAAAATTTTAAGTTGTATGTATTTTTTAAGGCTGACTCATAATCAAACAAATTAAAAAAAAAAATGTCAAAAAAATAAAAAATAAAAATTTGGCGTGGAGCACCCTTGACACTTAGGGGGTTGAAAAATAGATGTTGTTCGATTCTCAGACCTACCCAATATGCACTCAAAATTTCATGAGAATTGGTCAAGCCGTTTCGAAGGAGTTTAACTACAAACACCGCGACATGAGAATTTTATATATTAGAATATATTAATAACGCAGACGAAACCTTAAGATAAAAATCAAAGCAATAAGCTTGTCTTCTGTTGGTAATAAGACCGGAGCTTAGCCGCTACATAGAAAATAAGCAAAAGGGAAAGTGTTTTCCTGCAACATGATGCCATACGATGTTGTGCATCAAAAATGACGCAAGGAAATCTTGTAAAATGCACGTCGGTAAATAGGTTCAACAATATAATAGGTCTCAAGTGTTGGGTGAAAGTTCGAGGGACCTGTAACACTTATTGTTGGTGGTCACGATCCGTTAATTTGAATACGGCCATGTCAACATTCGCTTGATAAATTGTCTTCAAGTTGATAACATTCATTATACAGTGTGCTGTGGCAATAATGAGAAGCTGATGTGGGTAGTTTGAAATTAATGCTTTGAAAACTAACGAACGTGATTTACTATAGAGAGTGTAATGTCGCAGTACAGTAATAGAACAGTATCTTCATACTAGAGCGCCCGAATCGAGCATGCACACATAAACACGACTTACACAGCCGCTAAGCAATCTTGGGAAGACAAAACTCAATTCGATCGGTTTTTTTATGTATGTACACCAATTACGCTGAGATTTATGATCCGATTTACGTGATTCTTCTTGAATTCGATGCGGAATAGATGCCATTCGGTCCCATAAATTTTTTAAATAGTTGGTGCCAGTACTTTTCATGTTTAGAACATTTTTAATGATAATTTTTGTTTACGTGAACCATGTAATTGTACGTTGTGTAAGTTTTTTTTAGGAGTTCTCATTCAGGTTGATTATAATATTATTATTGTTAACTAACACTAAAAGAATATAAAAAAACTACGTTTAAAAAAACCGACTTCAAAAACTAAAAATGTATAAAATTACATAAAAAAAGGCATAAAAGGCATTTATTTCTCAAAATTGATTCCTTTAGAATTCTTTTTGATATCATTTCTAATATACTAGATACTACTATCGCTTCGGAAACAAATGGCGCTCTGAGACAGAAGAAGCGGTGCAAGAAATTCTCCCAGCATTCTTTTTTTGTGCTCTTTTCAATAAAAATATATAATATTGTAACTTAAGATCCTAACTAAGCTCCGCCCAGACGTAGGTATAAATTTCAAGGAGACCGCTGAGATCGCTTTGTCCACTAAGATCAATTGAAAAAATCCATTAATGGATCTTTCTCCACTTTTATGTCGACCTTGATCCATTTACCCTACTGTTCTATAACTTGTACTGTGGTAACGTGCAGTTCAAGAATTAATATGTGAAGTGTCAAGAATGAAAGCTCAAATTCGTAAATAACTTATTCTTTTCCTTCAAAAATACCATATATTATGTCAGTTAGATTTTAAGCAAGCGCTACCGATGTCATGCCTTAAGATATGCCAATTAATAATTACATTTATTAATGTAACAGTACATATGTAGATATTTAAATACTATTTAATATAGTAATTAGAAATAACTATAATAGCATATAATATTTAGATCTTTAGTTAACTTGATTCGTGTAAGACGGTCGTGCCCTATATAAGCTAGAGCGCTAAGTTCGAGTGGGAATATATTTCCTCTCCCTCCTTTCCTTATCCACGAACACCCCTCTTATATTTGATATATTATACATGTTTATACATATATATGTATTTATTTACCTTACTATTAAGTAAGTTTTAAGTTCTAGTCATGAATCTTACGTTAGGTTAAGTGATAGCAAATAGCCAGGTTTTCCCAGTTTCCTGGATTTTCCCCCCACAAACCTTATGTATTAGTTCTAAGGATAATAAAGTTTTATCCCTCAACATGCAGATAAGGTTGTAGAAATAAGTTTTCTGAGACCTACGTATATAAGGGTTAATTGTAAAATGCTATAATAAGTAGATTATAATTATTTTTGTATATATTTTATTAACAAATATAGAAATTTGAATTTTTTTTCGAGTGGACATTACTTATTGTGAATTCTAAGAGGTAACGCTGACCTAATGTTGATATTTAGTGGAAACTCTAAAATACAGATATTTAAATTTACTATGTGCGTTTAAATTGCCAACCCCTTCTTCATATATAAATGTCAAAATTACCACCCGTTCGTTAGTTAGGAAAACTAAAAATTTCGACCTGACATTTTTATGAAAATACGGGACGAGACGAGCAGGACGTTCAGATGATGGTAATTGATACAATGCAGTGCCGCTCAGGATTGGTGAAAACCCCAAAAATTCTGAGCGGCACTACAATTGCGCTCGTCACCTTGAGACATAAGATGTTAAGTCACATTTGTCCAGTAATTTCACTAGCTACGGCGCCCTTCTACCGAAACACAGTAATGTTTACACATTACTGCTTAGGCAGAAATAGGCGTCGTTGTGGTACCCATAATCTAGCCGGCATCCTGTGCAAAGGAGCCTCTCACTGGTAAAACACAGTTTTCATGTGTGTGCGTAAAGCTAAAGGTTTATTATTCAAAATACTATGGAGCATATCGGTTACAATAGATTATCACAACCTGCAGTAACAATGGATTCATTTACCATTTCTTTCTTGATGTATCTTCGTTAGAGATGTTCTTCTCGATAGTTTGTCTATACGCTATTATTATTAGTATTTTTCACCGAATTCGAAAAGGAGGAGGTTCTCTATTCAATCTGTATTTTAAAGTGAAACTTTTATTACATCGTCTCAAACTTTTTCGTCTGTGTGTTGCATGTCGCGTGACGGTCGTGCGGTGCCTATAGTTCGCAACAGCAGACTATTACTCATTTGTGCCAGTGCTCCACGCTATTTTGTTTCTTTATGTCAGTGTTTTATGTAAATGTTGTTACTTTTATTATTTCTCATTATCATTCCAATTTTCCAAGTATAAAATTAAGATTGATAAAGCGATTTTTATACCCTTAATGGAATATTATTACAATTTTTAGTTAAATGACTATAACGTGAAAAAAGTTTCACTTTTACCATGGTTTCACAAGACCACACAATCCCTTTTTTTTTAAATGTTTTATATATATTGAGATTTTTGTGATTCTAATTTAGTTTGATGCGGAATGTTTGCCATTTGATCCCGTAAAAATTCAAAATAATAGTATTTTGATAAGATTAAAGGTTTGCATAAGAGGTGTATTGAATTAAATCTCTATTAAGTTATTTTTTACTTTTTAAGTTTTTGAAGTCAGCTTTTTTAAACGTAGTTTTTTTAAGTCATGGTGGTATACATGCATTAGTATAACTTCAATAAATATAAAGTAATAGGCACATTTTATTTCCCATTTGAGCATTAACATCGTAAGCGAAGCTACAGTTATAAGCAGTTAGATCCACCGCAGTTTCACACTAAATCGTATAATATTTTCACATAGCTCTTTTACTATCAAGATCGATTCAATCAATTACGTGAGTAATAAAATTAAATTGAGGTCATTGAACGATGGACTGTGTAAGTCCTCGCAATAGAAGAAAGAAAAATGCTGAGAGCCTTTTACCGCCTAGAGGCAGACGAATAGAAATTATCTCTTCGTTACTTCAGTGTTATATAACACTTATTCAATTAAGTTTTTAATTGAAAGCGCTAAATACCAACGACCACACCCATTTCTTTACAACAATACTCGAATTGGGCAAAGGAACAGGTAAAATGATTATTAATTAGTAAAAGTGTTTACGCGGACTTTATTTGTGAGTTTCATGATTGTTGTATGACATTTTTTAGTTTTAAATACGGAAACAATTTCATTTGATTACCTAGTGTTTATAATATATATAAAGTATAGATATAGTAATATACCATAGACGAAATTAAAATGGACAAAGTTTAATTAAAGGAAAATGGGGGGTCATCAGACAACAATAAAAACTGGCGCCCTTTCACAAGCATGACACAAAGTTTCCTTCGCCATATTTTAAGGATATGGGGTATGGGAATACCCACTCCAAGCCCTGTGCTTCCCCGGGGAATGCCCTATGCTTCCCCGGGGCATAAAAACAATAGGAAAGTTAAAGACCCGACGATGTCGTTGTAGGCGACTAAGGGTATTTACCATTGGTAGGCTTCTTTGCACAACATGCCGGCTAGATTATGGGTACCACAATGGTGCTTTTTTTGACCTGAAGTATAATGTCTGTAGGACGCCGTAGCTAGTGAAATTACTGGCAAAATGAGACTTAACATCTTATGTCTCAAGGTAACGAGCGCAATTGTGGTGCCACTCAATTTTTTTTGGTTTTTTCAAGAATCCTGAGCGACACTGCAATGTAACGTATACCATCAGTTGAAAGTCCTGCTCATCTGCAAAAATGCAATTTATGCATGTTATGAAGAAGAACCTAGAATGAATTGTCTGGATCTAGAACTCTGTAAACGACTCGATCGCTTAAGCGTTACCTAGAGACGTCTCTTCATTCAGTGTCATCTTCTGCATTTATACACGGGGAGTGATAGATTACAAACTAAACTCCTTTTTTTGCATCACTTTACATAATATATTGTAATGATTTTTAAGAGATGAAGCTATAAATGTTGATTTAAAAGAGAAGCAATCAGTTTCTTGCCACTTCTTCTAATTAAAGTTCAACCTTTTCCGAAATGGTGGTAAATGTAAGATAAAAAGAAGCCTTTTGATAATCATAAGTGTCACTTCCTTGACTTACATGTGACACATAAAGTGATTTATTCTTTTTTTTTTAAGTTGAAATATATTTAATTCATATTATTCACACACGACTTAATAATTGATAACACCATTTATGTAAAAAATAATAAAATAAACTTAAATATTGTAATAAAATTAATTAAATATCATTAAGAACGCTGTCGGCAGGTAAAGTGCCCATGAAGCTGGCAACGTTACCTCTCGGTATGGCCAAACTTATCTTCTGACAGAGGTACGTACCAGACCTTGGGTTACCTGTCAATCGGTAAGACGCCTGAATAACTCCGTAATGAGTTTTTGTGCCGATGAACCCCAAGGACCCATCGTCTCCACCCCAAAGGGAACAAATATGTATTGTGATTTGATTTAAAATATCATTTAGTCGCCGAATTCCACCTTCACACGATATGCCATAAGTTAGAATATCATCCCCACCATCTGGATGTGTGGTGGTCCTCCACAGTGCGGTTTTCAAGAAGCTTTCTTCCACGTACTACCAAGCTGTGGAATGAGCTTCCTTGTGTGGTGTTTCCGGGATCATACGACATGGGTACCTTGAAAAAAGCGCGTACACCTTCCTTAAAGGCCGACAACGCTCCTGTGATTCCTCTGGTGTTGCAAGAGAATGTGGGCGTCGGTGTTCACTTAACACCAGGTGACTCGTACGCTCGTTTGTTCTTCTTTTACTTCCTGATCGATATGATGTGGATACCTCAAAAAAAGGTGTGTACACCGGCCTAAAAGGAGAAGTGATTCATCTGGGGTTGCAAGAGAGTATACCATGTATCTCAACGTAAGTCCCATATAAATGAAAATAAGAAGTTATATGAATGTTCATAAGTGCTAATTCCTTTCAAGATGACTGTCACCTATGGATTACATTGTTTGCAACGCTCTGGATATTGCGGCACCTATGAAGTTATGGTGTGCAACCTGGCCTTAATATTTTAGCTTCTATCACTCCGTTTTTAACCATATAACTTAAACAAAAATATTTGCATAGTTATTCTCACAAACTATTTTTAATCTTTCTCTAGCACGTAGGCGACAAAACATTATGTGAGTGCATATCGAACTAATTATTACTTCGTAATTATTTCGAAAACTAGGGTGTCGTATAATAAAACAATATTTGTTAACGAATTATCAAATGAAATATCTTAAAACTATAATATGTTTTAAATTACGAACTCCGTATAAGATAGGTCGCTCACTGAAATTTATATTAAATTAATTCTTATTAATTTATGATTACGCGTTTCCTTTAGTCTATCAACTGCTAAAATAAATATTTATTAACAAAGCTTGACTAGTTCGCATTATATTTATATCTGGCATTCCGTAACCGTACGATTTGCAAGAAAAAGCAAAGGATATTAGGTGTTACTATTTATAATATTGCTTGGCCCGAATGTCATTATTAAAAATTAATTATTCAATTATATTATAGCAAGGAGATTACATTCTATTTCAAGATTTCATTGTTATACTGTTGGCCGCAAAGGCTTAAAAGATTTAGATGAAGTGTAAGTTATTATATAGAAAAAGGAAAGTTTATGTTTTTTTTTCTATGATTATACCATATATATTCAAATTCAAATTCAAATATTTTTATTCAAAATAGGATTTAAAATCACTTATTGAACGTCAAAAACTACCACCCATTCAAAAGAGACTGCCTCCGCGCAAGAAACTCAGCGGGCTTATATGACCAAAAGTGTGCCATAAGAGGCCACACTACACTTATCTTACTTACCACCATTTAAAAGTAAAATATTTATTATTAAAATTTATTATTTGATTGCTCTAAGCACGTTAGTAAGTTGTTTTTTACTCTCAGCCACAGAGACAATTTTTTAAAAAGTGTGTTCACTACTGATTGCCAAACGGCTGTTCAGTGTGCGACCTGGCGAACATTGCGAAAAGTAATTTGTAGAAATACAAATAATATGATAGCAATCAAAATTAGACGTTATTGCAGCTCAGGTTCAATAAATAGCAGCACGATCTTATTAAATGTCTATTTTACTACCGCTGCGTGTGAGTCCATAAAATGTAACCATGTTATGCCGATTGAGAAATGTGGGAAAAGCTAGCTAGTATACCTACTGCTCGTTTCCTGTTTATAAATTATCAACTTTTACCCGTGTTTTCGTCTGTGTTTTCAGGATTATAGACGGAGAGATATTAAAAATTGTCTGAGAATATATCAAAGATATCCGTTTGAAAATATGTAAAGATATTCATCAATTTTTGGAGTGAATACTTCATAAGGCGCGCTGAGCCTTTCATTTAGTGGGTATTGAATGGTACTAAGCTGTAACGCAAGACATACACACGAAACACACTCACACATCACACTTACGCCTTCTTCAGCCGGAAGACGTCCACTTCTGGACAAAGGCCTCCCCCAAAGATCTCCATGATGAACGGTGCTGCACTACCCTCATCCAACCTATTCCAGTGATCTTGTCCAGATCGTCGTTTCATCTGGTGGCAGGCCTACCAAAATTGCGTCTTCCGGAACGTGTTTGCCATTCGAGGACGTTGCTAAAACGGTCATCTATCCGTTGAACTATGTGTCCATATATTTTAAATCTAGTTATAATAAATGAAACATACTATATTTTAGAGAATTCTTATTCGGCTTGATTTGCAAATATTATTTATATTTATTAGGTGCTTACTGAAAAATTTATTTGTGCCGAAATTAATGGACGACTTGGAATCGAATTCCGCATAAGTATAAAAATTTAATTTTTACATTTAATCCCAGAAGTGAGGTAAATCACTTGAAAATATCGAATTTTAGTACTATTTTTCTTAAT